>NW_027458253.1:322500-443561 GCF_050624435.1 Tenrec ecaudatus | reverse complement strand
ACTATGTAGGTAACCTAGCGGCCACTTGGACTGTCTAGGTTACCTAGCGGGCACTTTGAATATCTAGGTTAACGAACGGGCACTTGGACTATGTAGGTTACCTAGCGGGCACTTGGACTATGTAGGATCCCTATCGGACATTTGTACTACATAGGTTAACTAGCGGGCACTTGGACTATCTTGGTTAACTAGCGGACCTTGAACTATGTAGGTTAACTAGCGGGCCCTTGGACTATGTAGGTTAACTAGCGGCACTTGGACAATCTAGGTTTCCTAGCAGGCACTCGGACTTTGTACATACCCTAGCGCGCACTTGGATTATCTAGGTTACCTAGCGGGCCCTTGGACTATCTAGGTTTACTAACGGGCACTTGGACTATGTAGGATCCCTAGCGGGCCCTTGGACTGTGTAAGTTCCCTAGCAGGCACTTGGTCTATGTGGGTTTCCTGGCGGGTATTTGGACTATCTAGCTTACCTAACTGGCACTTGGACTATGTAGGTTACCTAGCGGGCACTTGGACTATTTAGGTTAACTAGAAGGCACTTGGACTATCAAGGTTAACTAGCGGGCCCTTGGATTATCTAGGTTAACTAGCGGGCACTTGGGGTATCTACGTTACCTAGTGGGCACTTGGACTATGTAGGTTAACGAACGGGCACTTGGACTATGTAGGTAACCTAATGGTCACTTGGACTGTCTAGGTTACCTAGTGGGGACTTGGACTATGTAGGTTAACTAGCGGGCACTTGGACTATGTAGAATCCCTATCGGATATTTGTACTACTTAGGTTAACTAGCGGGCACTTGGACTATCTAGGTCAACTAGCGGGCCCTTGAACTATGTAGGTTAACTAGCGGGCACTTGGACTATCTAGGTTAACTAGCTGACCTTGAACTATGTAGGTTAACTAGCGGGCACTTGGACTATGTACGTCCCCTAGTGGGCACTTCGACTATCTAGGTTAAGTAACGGGCACTAGGACTATCTAGGTTACCTAGCAGGCACTTGGATTATGGAGGATCCCTAGCGGGCACTTGGACTATCTAGGGGTTACCTAGCGGGTACGTGGACTATGTAGGTTAACTAGCGGACACGTACACGTTCTAGGTTAACTAGCGGGCCCTTGCACTATGTAGGTTAACTATCGGGTCCATGGATTATGTAGGTTTACTAGCAGGCACTTGGACTATCTAGGTTAACTAGCGGGCAATTGGACTATGTACTTTCCCTAGCGGGCATTTGGACTATTTAGGTTACCATGGGGAACTTGGACTATGTAGGTTACCTAGCGGGCACTTGGACTATCTAGGTTAACTAGCGGACCTTGGACTATGTAGGTTAACTAGCGGGCCCTTGGACTATCTAGGTTACCTAGCGAGCACTTGGACTATGTACGCCCCCTAGTGGGCGCTTCGACTATCTAGGTTAACTAACGGGCACTAGGACTATCTAGGTTAACTAGCGGGCACTTGGACTATCTAGGTACCTAGCAGGCACTTGGATTATGAAGGATCCCTAAAGGGCACTTGGACTATCTAGGTTACCTAGCGGGCACTTGGACTATGTAGGTTAACTAGCGGACACTTGCACGATCTAGGTTAACTAGAGGGCCCTTGCACTATGTAGGTTAACTAGCGCACCCATGGATTATGTAGGTTTACTAGCAGGCACTTGGACTATCTAGGTTAACTAGCGGGCACTTGGACTATGTAGTTTCCCTAGCGGGCATTTGGACTATTTAGGTTACCATCGGGAACTTGGACTATGTAGGTTACTTAGCGGGCACTTGGACTATCTAGGTTACCTAGCAGGCACTTTGACTATCTAGGTTAACTAACGGGCACTTGGACTATGTAGTTTCTCTAGCGGGCACTTGGATTATGTAGGTTCCCTATTGGGCACTTGGACTATATAGGTTAACTAGCGTGCACTTGGACTATTTAGGTTCCCTAGCAGGCACTTGGATTATGTAGGTTCCCTATCGGGCACTTGTACTATGTAGGTTTACTAGCGGGCACTTGGACTGTCTAGGTAACCTAGCGGGCACTTGGACTATCTAGGTTAACGAACGGGCACTTGGACTATGTAGGTTACCTAGCGGGCAATTGAACTGTCTAGGTTACCTAGCGGGCTCTTTGACTATCTAGGTTAACGAACGGGCACTTGGACTATGTGGGTTACCTTCCGGGCACATGAACTATGTAGGATCCCTTTCGGACATTTGTACTACTTAGGTTAACTAGCGGGCACTTAGACTATCTAGGTTAACTAGCGGGCACTTGGACTATCTAGGTCAACTAGCGGGCCCTTGTACTATGTAGGTTAATGAGCGGGCACTTGGACTATCTAGGTTAACTAGCGGACCTTGGACTATGTAGGTTAACTAGCGGGCCCTTGGACTATGTAGGTTAACTAGCGGGAACTTGGACTGTCTAGGTAACCTAGCGGGCTCTTTGACTATCTAGGTTAACGAACGGGCACTTGGACTATGTAGGTTACCTAGCGGGCACTTGGACTATGTAGGATCCCTATCGGACATTTGTACTACGTAGGTTAACTAGCGTGCACTTTGACTATCTAGGTTAACTAGCGGGCACTTGGACTATCTAGGTCAACTAGCGGGCCCTTGTACTATGTAGGTTAACTAGCGGGCACTTGTACTATCTAGGTTAACTAGTGGACCTTGGACTATGTACGTTAACTAGCGGGCCCTTGGACTATGTAGGTTAACTAGCGGACACTTGCACGATCTAGGTTAACTAGCGGGCCCTTGCACTATGTAGGTTAACTAGCGGGCCCATGGATTATGTAGGTTTACTAGCAGGCACTTGGACTATCTAGGTTAACTAGCGGGCACTTGGACTATGTAGTTTCCCTAGCGGGCATTTGGACTATTTAGGTTACCATCGGGAACTTGGACTATGTAGGTTACCTAGCGGGCATTTGGACTATCTAGGTTACCTAGCAGGCACTTTGACTATCTAGGTTAACTAACGGACACTTGGACTATGTAGGTTGCCTAGCGGGCACTTGGACTATGTAGGTTCCCTGGCGGGCACTTGGATTATGTAGGTTCCCTATAGGGCACTTGGACTTTGTAGGTTAACTAGCGGGCACTTGGACTGTCTAGGTAACCTAGCGGGCACATGGACTATCTAGGTTAAAGAACGGGCACTTGGACTATGTAGGAAACCTAGCGGGCAGTTGGACTGTCTAGGTTACCTAGCGGACACTTTGACTATCTAGGTTAACGAATGGGCACTTGGACTATGTAGGATCCCTATCGGACATTTGTACTACTTAGGTTAACTAGCGGGCACTTTGACTATCTAGGTTAACTAGCGGGCACTTGGACTATCTAGGTCAACTAACGGACCTTGTACTATGTAGGTTAACTAGCGGGCACTTGGACTATGTAGGTTAACTAGCGGGCACTTGGACTATCTAGGTTTCCTAGCAGGCACTCGGACTATGTACATACCCTAGCTCGCAATTGGATTATCTAGGTTACCTAGCGGGCACTTGGACTATGTACGTCCCTTAGTGGGCACTTGGACTATCTAGGTTAACTAACGGGCACTAGGACTATCTAGGTTAAATAGCGGGCACTTGGACTATCTAGGTTACCTAGAAGGCACTTGGATTATGAAGGATCCCTAAAGGGCACTTGGACTATCTAGGTTACCTAGCGGGCACTTGGACTATGTAGGTTAACTAGCGGACACTTGCACGATCTAGGTTAACTAGTGGGGCCTTGCACTATGTAGGTTAACTAGCGGGCCCATGGATTATGTAGGTTTACTAGCAGGCACTTGGACTATCTAGGTTAACTAGCGGGCACTTGGAGTATGTAGTTTCCCTAGCGGGCATTTGACTATTTAGGTTACCATTGGGAACTTGGACTATGTAGGTTACCTAGCGGGCACGTGGACTGTCTAGGTAACCTAGCGGGCACTTGGACTATCTAGGTTAACGGACGGGCACTTGGACTATGTAGGTTACCTAGCGGGCACTTGGACTATGTAGGATCCCTATCGGACATTTGTACTACTTAGGTTAACTAGAGGGCACTTTGACTATCTAGGTTAACTAGCGGGCACTTTGACTATCTAGGTCAACAAGCGTGCCCTTATACAATGTAGGTTAACTAGCGGGCACTTGGATTATCTAGGTTAACTAGCGGGCACTTGGATTATGTAGTTTCCCTAGCGGGCATTTGGACTATTGAGGTTACCATCGGGAACTTAGACTATGTAGGTTACCTAGCGGGCACTTGGACAATCTAGGTTACCTAACAGGCACTTTGACTATCTAGGTAAACTAACGGGCACTTGGACTATGTAGGTTGCCTAGCGAGCACTTGGCCTATTTAAGTTCCCTAGCCGGCACTTGGATTATATAGGTTCCCTATCGGACACTTGGATTATGTAGGTTCCCTATCGGGAACTTGGACTATGTAGGAAACCTAGCGGGCATTTGGATTGTCTAGGTTACCTAGCGGGCACTTTGACTATCTAGGTTAACGAATGGGCACTTGGACTATGTAGGATCCCTATCGGACATTTGTACTACTTAGGTTAACTAGCGGGCACTTGGACTATCTAGGTTAACTAGCGGGCACTTGGACTATCTAAGTCAACTAACGGACCTTGTACTATGTAGGTTAACTAGCGGGCACTTGGACTATGTAGGTTAACTAGCGGGCACTTGTACTATCTAGGTTTCCTAGCAGGCACTCGGACTATGTACATACCCTAGCTCGCAATTTGACTATCTAGGTTACCTAGCGGGCACATGGACTATGTCCGTCCCTTAGTGGGCACTGGGACTCTCTAGGTTAACTAACGGGCACTAGGACTATCTAGGTTAACTAGCGGGCACTTGGACTATCTAGGTTACCTAGAAGGCACTTGGATTATGAAGGATCCCTAAAGGGCACTTGGACTATCTAGTTTACCTAGCGGGCACTTGGACTATGTAGGTTAACTAGCGGACACTTGCACGATCTAGGTTAACTAACGGGCCCTTGCACTATGTAGGTTAACTAGCGGGCCCATGGATTATGTAGGTTTACAAGCAGGCACTTGGACTATCTAGGTAAACTAGCGGGCAATTGGACTATGTAGTTTCCCTAGCGGGCATTGGACTATTTAGGTTACCATTGGGAACTTGGACTATGTAGGTTACCTAGCGGGCACTTGGACTGTCTAGGTAACCTAGCGGGCACTTGGACTATCTAGGTTAACGGACGGGCACTTGGACTATGTAGGTTACCTAGCGGGCACTTGGACTATGTAGGATCCCTATCGGACATTTGTACTACTTAGGTTAACTAGCGGGCACTTTGACTATCTAGGTTAACTAGCGGGCACTTGGACTATCTAGGTCAACAAGCGTGCCCTTGTACTATGTAGGTTAACTAGCGGGCACTTGGACTATCTAGGTTAACTAGCGGACCTTGAACTATGTAGGTTAACTAGCGGGCCCTTGTACTATGTAGGTTAACTAGCGGGTACTTGGACAATCTAGGTTTCCTAGCAGGCACTCAGACTTTGTACATACCCTACCGGTCACTTGGACTTTCTAGGTTTACTAATGCCACTTGGACTATGTAGGTTCCCTAGCGGGCCCTTGGACTATGTAAGTTCCCTAGCAGGCACTTGGACTATGTGGGTTTCCTGGCGGGTATTTGAAATATCTAGCTTACCTAACTGGCACTTGGACTATGTAGGTTACCTAGCGGGCACTTGTACTATTTAGGTTAACTAGAAGGCACTTGGACTATCAAGGTTAACTAGCGGGCCCTTGGACTATCTAGGTTAACTAGCGGGCACTTGGGCTATCTACGTTACCTAGCGGGCACTTGGACTATGTAGGTTAACGAACGGGCAATTGGACTATGTAGGTAACCTAATGGTCACTTGGACTGTCTAGGTTACCTAGCAGGGTCTTGGACTATGTAGGTTAACTAGCGGGCACTTGGACTATGTACGTCCCCTAGTGGGCACTTCGTCTATCTAGGTTAACTAGTGGGCACTTGGACTATCTATGTTACCTAGCAGGCACTTGGATTATGAAGGATCCCTAGCGGGCACTTGGACTATCTAGGGGTTACCTAGCGGGTACGTGGACTATGTAGGTTAACTAGCGGAAACGTACACGTTCTAGGTTAACTAGCGAGCCCTTGCACTATGTAGGTTAACTAGCGGGCCCATGGATTATGTAGGTTTACTAGCAGGCACTTGGACTATCTAGGTTAACTAGCGGGCAATTGGACAATGTACTTTCCCTAGCGGGCTTTTGGACTATTTAGGTTACCATGGGGAACTTGGACTATGTAGGTTACCTAGCGGGCACTTGGACTATCTAGGTTACCTAGCAGGCACTTTGATATCTAGGTTAAATAATGGGCACTTGGACTATTTAGGTTCCCTAGCGTGCACTTGGATTATGTAGGTTCCCTATCGGGCACTTGGATTGTGTAGGTTCCCTATCGGGCATTTGGACTATGTAGGTTAACTAGCGGGCACTTGGACTGTCAAGGTAACCTAGCGGGTACTTGGACTATCTAGGTTAACGAACGGGCACTTGGACTATGTGGGTTACCTTCCGGGCACTTGGACTATGTAGGATCCCTATCGGACATTTGTACTACTTAGGTTAACTAGCGGGCACTTTGACTATCTAGGTTAACTAGCGGGCACTTGGACTATCTAGGTCAACTAGCAGGCCCTTGTACTATGTAGGTTAACAAGCGGGCACTTGGACTATCTAGGTTAACTAGCGGACCTTGGACTATGTAGGTTAACTATCGGGCACTTGGACTATCTACGTTTCCTAGCAGGCACTCGGACTATGTACATACCCTAGCGCACTTGACTATCTAGGTTACCTAGCGAGCACTTGGACTATACGTCCCCTAGTGGGCACTTCAACTATCTAGGTTAACTAACGGGCACTAGGATTATCTAGGTTAACTAGCGGGCACTTGGACTATCTAGGTTACCTAGCAGGCATTTGGATTATGAAGGATCCCTAAAGGGCACTTGGTCTATCTAGGTTCCCTAGTGGGCACTTGGACTATATAGGTTAACTAGCGGACACTTGCACGATCTAGGTTAACTAGCGGGCCCTTGCACTATGTAGGTTAACTAGCGGGCCCATGGATTATGTAGGTTTACTAGCAGGCACTTGGACTATCTAGGTTAACTAGCGGGCACTTGGACTATGTAGTTTCCCTAGCGGGCATTTGGACTATTTAGGTTACCATCGGGAACTTGGACTATGTAGGTTACCTAGCGGGCATTTGGACTATCTAGGTTACCTAGCAGGCACTTTGACTATCTAGGTTAACTAACGGACACTTGGACTATGTAGGTTGCCTAGCGGGCACTTGGACTATGTAGGTTCCCTGGCGGGCACTTGGATTATGTAGGTTCCCTATCGGGCACTTGGACACTGTAGGTTAACTAGCGGGCACTTGGACTGTCTAGGTAACCTAGCGCGCACTTGGACTATCTAGGTTAACGAACGGGCACTTGGACTATGTAGGTAACCTAGCGGCCACTTGGACTGTCTAGGTTACCTAGCGGGCACTTTGAATATCTAGGTTAACGAACGGGCACTTGGACTATGTAGGTTACCTAGCGGGCACTTGGACTATGTAGGATCCCTATCGGACATTTGTACTACATAGGTTAACTAGCGGGCACTTGGACTATCTTGGTTAACTAGCGGACCTTGAACTATGTAGGTTAACTAGCGGGCCCTTGGACTATGTAGGTTAACTAGCGGGCACTTGGACTATGTACGTCCCCTAGTGGGCACTTCGACTATCTAGGTTAAGTAAAGGGCACTAGGACTATCTAGGTTACCTAGCAGGCACTTGGATTATGGAGGATCCCTAGCGGGCACTTGGACTATCTAGGGGTTACCTAGCGGGTACGTGGACTATGTAGGTTAACTAGCGGACACGTACACGTTCTAGGTTAACTAGCGGGCCCTTGCACTATGTAGGTTAACTATCGGGCCCATGGATTATGTAGGTTTACTAGCAGGCACTTGGACTATCTAGGTTAACTAGCGGGCAATTGGACTATGTACTTTCCCTAGCGGGCATTTGGACTATTTAAGTTACCATGGGGAACTTGGACTATGTAGGTTACCTAGCGGGCACTTGGACTATCTAGGTTACCAACAGGCACTTTGACTATCTAGGTTAATTAACGGGCACTTGGACTATGTAGGTTGCCTAGCGGGCACTTGGACTATGTAGGTTCCCTTGCGTGCACTTGTATTATGTAGGTTCCCTATCGGACACTTGGATTGTGTAGGTTCCCAATCGGGCATTTGGACTACGTAGGTTAACTAGCGGGCACTTGGACTGTCTAGGTAACCTAGCGGGTACTTGGACTATCTACGTTAACGAACGGGCACTTGGACTATATAGGTAGCCTAGCGGGCACTTGGACTGTCTAGGTTACCTAGCGGGCACTTTGAATATCTAGGTTAACGAACGGGCACTTGGACTATGTGGGTTACCTTCCGGGCACTTGGACTATGTAGGATCCCTATCGGATATTTGTACTACTTAGGTTAACTAGCGGGCACTTTGACTATCTAGGTTACCTAGCGGGCACTTGGACTATCTAGGTCAACTAGCGGGCCCTTGTACTATGTAGGTTAACTAGCGGGCACTTGGACTATCTATGTTAACTAGCGGACCTTGGACTATGTAGGTTAACTAGCGGGCCCTTGGACTATGTAGGTTAACTAGCGGGCACTTGGACTATCTAGGTTTCCTAGCAGGCACTCGGACTACGTACATACCCTAGCGTGCACTTGGACTCTCTAGGTTACCTAGCGAGCACTTGGACTATGTACGCCCCCTAGTGGGCACTTCGACTATCTAGGTTAACTAACGGGCACTAGGACTATCTAGGTTAACTAGCGGGCACTTGGACTATCTAGGTTACCTAGCAGGCACTTGGATTATGAAGGATCCCTAAAGGGCACTTGGACTATCTAGGTTACCTAGCGGGCACTTGGACTATGTAGGTTAACTAGCGGACACTTGCACGATCTAGGTTAACTAGCGGGCGCTTGCACTATGTAGGTTAACTAGCGGGCCCATGGATTATGTAGGTTTACTAGCAGGCACTTGGACTATCTAGGTTAACTAGCGGGCACTTGGACTATGTAGTTTCCCTAGCGGGCAATTGGACTCTTTAGGTTACCATCGGGAACTTGGACTATGTAGGTTACTTAGCGGGCACTTGGACTATCTAGGTTACCTAGCAGGCACTTTGACTATCTAGGTTAACTAACGGGCACTTGGACTATGTAGTTTCTCTAGCGGGCACTTGGATTATGTAGGTTCCCTATTGGGCACTTGGACTATGTAGGTTAACTAGCGTGCACTTGGACTATTTAGGTTCCCTAGCAGGCACTTGGATTATGTAGGTTCCCTATCGGGCACTTGTACTATGTAGGTTTACTAGCGGGCACTTGGACTGTCTAGGTAACCTAGCGGGCACTTGGACTATCTAGGTTAACGAACGGGCACTTGGACTATGTAGGTTACCTAGCGGGCAATTGAACTGTCTAGGTTACCTAGCGGGCTCTTTGACTATCTAGGTTAACGAACGGGCACTTGGACTATGTGGGTTACCTTCCGGGCACTTGAACTATGTAGGATCCCTATCGGACATTTGTACTACTTAGGTTAACTAGCGGGCACTTAGACTATCTAGGTTAACTAGCGGGCACTTGGACTATCTAGGTCAACTAGCGGGCCCTTGTACTATGTAGGTTAATGAGCGGGCACTTGGACTATCTAGGTTAACTAGCGGACCTTGGACTATGTAGGTTAACTAGCGGGCCCTTGGACTATGTAGGTTAACTAGCGGGAACTTGGACTGTCTAGGTAACCTAGCGGGCTCTTTGACTATCTAGGTTAACGAACGGGCACTTGGACTATGTAGGTTACCTAGCGGGCACTTGGACTATGTAGGATCCCTATCGGACATTTGTACTACGTAGGTTAACTAGCGTGCACTTTGACTATCTAGGTTAACTAGCGGGCACTTGGACTATCTAGGTCAACTAGCGGGCCCATGTTCTATGTAGGTTAACTAGCGGGCACTTGTACTATCTAGGTTAACTAGTGGACCTTGGACTATGTACGTTAACTAGCGGGCCCTTGGACTATGTAGGTTAACTAGCGGGCACTTGGACTATCTAGGTTTCCTAGCAGGCACTCGGACTATGTACATACCCTAGCTCGCACTTGGACTATCTAGGTTACCAAGCGGGCACTTGGACTATGTACGTCCCTTAGTGGGCACTTGGACTATCTAGGATAACTAACGGGCACTTGGAATATCTAGGTTAACTAGCGGGCACTTGGACTATCTAGGTTACCTAGCAGGCACTTGGATTATGAAGGATCCCTAAAGGGCACTTGGACTATCTAGGTTACCTAGCGGGCACTTGGACTATGTAGGTTAACTAGCGGACACTTGCACGATCTTGGTTAACTAGCGGGCCCTTGCACTATGTAGGTTAAATAGCGGGCCCGTGGATTATGTAGGTTTACTAGCAGGCACTTGGACTATCTAGGTTAACTAGCGGGCACTTGGACTATCTAGGTTACCTAGCATGCACTTTGACTATCTAGATTAACTAACGGGCACTTGGACTATGTAGGTTGCCTAGCGGGCACTTGGACTATGTAGGTTCCCTAGCGTGCACTTGGATTATGTAGGTTCCCTATCGGGCACTTGGATTGTGTATGTTCCCTATCGGGCATTTGGACTACGTAGGTTAACTAGCGGGCACTTGGACTGTCTAGGTAACCTAGCGGGTACTTGGACTATCTAGGTTAACGAACGGGCACTTGGACTATGTAGGTAACCTAGCGGGCACTTGGACTGTCTAGGTTACCTAGCGGGCAACTTGAATATCTAGGTTAACGAACGGGCACTTGGACTATGTGGGTTACCTTGCGGGCACTTGGACTATGTAGGCTCCCTATCGGACATTTATACTACTTAGGTTAACTAGCGGGCACTTTGACTATCTAGATTAACTAGCGGGCACTTGGACTATCTAGGTCAACTAGCGGGCCCTTGTACTATGTAGGTTAACTAGCGGGCAATTGGACTATCTAGGTTAACTAGCAGACCGTGGACTATGTAGGTTAACTTGCGGGCCCTTTTACTATGTAGGTTAACTAGCGGGCATTTGGACTATCTAGGTTACCTAGCAGGCACTTTGACTATCTAGGTTAACTAACGAACATTTGGACTATGTAGGTTACCTAGCGGGCACTTGGACTATCTAGGTTACCAACAGGCACTTTGACTATCTAGGTTAATTAACGGGCACTTGGACTATGTAGGTTGCCTAGCGGGCACTTGGACTATGTAGGTTCCCTTGCGTGCACTTGTATTATGTAGGTTCCCTATCGGACACTTGGATTGTGTAGGTTCCCAATCGGGCATTTGGACTACGTAGGTTAACTAGCGGGCACTTGGACTGTCTAGGTAACCTAGCGGGTACTTGGACTATCTAGGTTAACGAACGGGCACTTGGACTATATAGGTAGCCTAGCGGGCACTTGGACTGTCTAGGTTACCTAGCGGGCACTTTGAATATCTAGGTTAACGAACGGGCACTTGGACTATGTGGGTTACCTTCCGGGCACTTGGACTATGTAGGATCCCTATCGGATATTTGTACTACTTAGGTTAACTAGCGGGCACTTTGACTATCTAGGTTACCTAGCGGGCACTTGGACTATCTAGGTCAACTAGCGGGCCCTTGTACTATGTAGGTTAACTAGCGGGCACTTGGACTATCTATGTTAACTAGCGGACCTTGGACTATGTAGGTTAACTAGCGGGCCCTTGGACTATGTAGGTTAACTAGCGGGCACTTGGACTATCTAGGTTTCCTAGCAGGCACTCGGACTACGTACATACCCTAGCGTGCACTTGGACTCTCTAGGTTACCTAGCGAGCACTTGGACTATGTACGCCCCCTAGTGGGCACTTCGACTATCTAGGTTAACTAACGGGCACTAGGACTATCTAGGTTAACTAGCGGGCACTTGGACTATCTAGGTTACCTAGCAGGCACTTGGATTATGAAGGATCCCTAAAGGGCACTTGGACTATCTAGGTTACCTAGCGGGCACTTGGACTATGTAGGTTAACTAGCGGACACTTGCACGATCTAGGTTAACTAGCGGGCGCTTGCACTATGTAGGTTAACTAGCGGGCCCATGGATTATGTAGGTTTACTAGCAGGCACTTGGACTATCTAGGTTAACTAGCGGGCACTTGGACTATGTAGTTTCCCTAGCGGGCAATTGGACTCTTTAGGTTACCATCGGGAACTTGGACTATGTAGGTTACTTAGCGGGCACTTGGACTATCTAGGTTACCTAGCAGGCACTTTGACTATCTAGGTTAACTAACGGGCACTTGGACTATGTAGTTTCTCTAGCGGGCACTTGGATTATGTAGGTTCCCTATTGGGCACTTGGACTATGTAGGTTAACTAGCGTGCACTTGGACTATTTAGGTTCCCTAGCAGGCACTTGGATTATGTAGGTTCCCTATCGGGCACTTGTACTATGTAGGTTTACTAGCGGGCACTTGGACTGTCTAGGTAACCTAGCGGGCACTTGGACTATCTAGGTTAACGAACGGGCACTTGGACTATGTAGGTTACCTAGCGGGCAATTGAACTGTCTAGGTTACCTAGCGGGCTCTTTGACTATCTAGGTTAACGAACGGGCACTTGGACTATGTGGGTTACCTTCCGGGCACTTGAACTATGTAGGATCCCTATCAGACATTTGTACTACTTAGGTTAACTAGCGGGCACTTAGACTATCTAGGTTAACTAGCGGGCACTTGGACTATCTAGGTCAACTAGCGGGCCCTTGTACTATGTAGGTTAATGAGCGGGCACTTGGACTATCTAGGTTAACTAGCGGACCTTGGACTATGTAGGTTAACTAGCGGGCCCTTGGACTATGTAGGTTAACTAGCGGGAACTTGGACTGTCTAGGTAACCTAGCGGGCTCTTTGACTATCTAGGTTAACGAACGGGCACTTGGACTATGTAGGTTACCTAGCGGGCACTTGGACTATGTAGGATCCCTATCGGACATTTGTACTACGTAGGTTAACTAGCGTGCACTTTGACTATCTAGGTTAACTAGCGGGCACTTGGACTATCTAGGTCAACTAGCGGGCCCATGTTCTATGTAGGTTAACTAGCGGGCACTTGTACTATCTAGGTTAACTAGTGGACCTTGGACTATGTACGTTAACTAGCGGGCCCTTGGACTATGTAGGTTAACTAGCGGGCACTTGGACTATCTAGGTTTCCTAGCAGGCACTCGGACTATGTACATACCCTAGCTCGCACTTGGACTATCTAGGTTACCAAGCGGGCACTTGGACTATGTACGTCCCTTAGTGGGCACTTGGACTATCTAGGATAACTAACGGGCACTTGGAATATCTAGGTTAACTAGCGGGCACTTGGACTATCTAGGTTACCTAGCAGGCACTTGGATTATGAAGGATCCCTAAAGGGCACTTGGACTATCTAGGTTACCTAGCGGGCACTTGGACTATGTAGGTTAACTAGCGGACACTTGCACGATCTTGGTTAACTAGCGGGCCCTTGCACTATGTAGGTTAAATAGCGGGCCCGTGGATTATGTAGGTTTACTAGCAGGCACTTGGACTATCTAGGTTAACTAGCGGGCACTTGGACTATCTAGGTTACCTAGCATGCACTTTGACTATCTAGATTAACTAACGGGCACTTGGACTATGTAGGTTGCCTAGCGGGCACTTGGACTATGTAGGTTCCCTAGCGTGCACTTGGATTATGTAGGTTCCCTATCGGGCACTTGGATTGTGTATGTTCCCTATCGGGCATTTGGACTACGTAGGTTAACTAGCGGGCACTTGGACTGTCTAGGTAACCTAGCGGGTACTTGGACTATCTAGGTTAACGAACGGGCACTTGGACTATGTAGGTAACCTAGCGGGCACTTGGACTGTCTAGGTTACCTAGCGGGCAACTTGAATATCTAGGTTAACGAACGGGCACTTGGACTATGTGGGTTACCTTGCGGGCACTTGGACTATGTAGGCTCCCTATCGGACATTTATACTACTTAGGTTAACTAGCGGGCACTTTGACTATCTAGATTAACTAGCGGGCACTTGGACTATCTAGGTCAACTAGCGGGCCCTTGTACTATGTAGGTTAACTAGCGGGCAATTGGACTATCTAGGTTAACTAGCAGACCGTGGACTATGTAGGTTAACTTGCGGGCCCTTTTACTATGTAGGTTAACTAGCGGGCATTTGGACTATCTAGGTTACCTAGCAGGCACTTTGACTATCTAGGTTAACTAACGAACATTTGGACTATGTAGGTTACCTAGCGGGCACTTGGACTATGTAGGTTCCCTGGCGGACACTTGGATTATGTAGGTTCCCTCTCGGGCAATTGGACTTTGTAGGTTAACTAGCGGTCACTTGGACTGTCTAGGTAACCTAGCGGGCACTTGGACTATCTAGGTTAACGAACGGGCACTTGGACTATGTAGGTAACCTAGCGGCCACTTGGACTGTCTAGGTTACCTAGCGGGCACTTTGAATATCTAGGTTAACGAACGGGCACTTGGACTATGTACGTCCCCTAGCGGGCACTTGGACTATGCAGGATCCCTATCGGACATTTGTACTACTTAGGTTAACTAGCGGGCACTTGGACTATCTAGGGGTTACCTAGCGGGTACGTGGACTATGTAGGGTAACTAGCGGACACGTACACGTTCTAGGTTAACTAGCGGGCCCTTGCACTATGGAGGTTAACTATCGGGCCCATGGATTATGTAGGTTTACTAGCAGGCACTTGGACTATCTAGGTTAACTAGCGGGCAATTGGACTATGTACTTTCCCTAGCGGGCATTTGGACTATTTAAGTTACCATGGGGAACTTGGACTATGTAGGTTACCTAGCGGGCACTTGGACTATCTAGGTTACCAACAGGCACTTTGACTATCTAGGTTAATTAACGGGCACTTGGACTATGTAGGTTGCCTAGCGGGCACTTGGACTATGTAGGTTCCCTTGCGTGCACTTGTATTATGTAGGTTCCCTATCGGACACTTGGATTGTGTAGGTTCCCAATCGGGCATTTGGACTACGTAGGTTAACTAGCGGGCACTTGGACTGTCTAGGTAACCTAGCGGGTACTTGGACTATCTAGGTTAACGAACGGGCACTTGGACTATATAGGTAGCCTAGCGGGCACTTGGACTGTCTAGGTTACCTAGCGGGCACTTTGAATATCTAGGTTAACGAACGGGCACTTGGACTATGTGGGTTACCTTCCGGGCACTTGGACTATGTAGGATCCCTATCGGATATTTGTACTACTTAGGTTAACTAGCAGGCACTTTGACTATCTAGGTTACCTAGCGGGCACTTGGACTATCTAGGTCAACTAGCGGGCCCTTGTACTATGTAGGTTAACTAGCGGGCACTTGGACTATCTATGTTAACTAGCGGACCTTGGACTATGTAGGTTAACTAGCGGGCCCTTGGACTATGTAGGTTAACTAGCGGGCACTTGGACTATCTAGGTTTCCTAGCAGGCACTCGGACTACGTACATACCCTAGCGTGCACTTGGACTCTCTAGGTTACCTAGCGAGCACTTGGACTATGTACGCCCCCTAGTGGGCACTTCGACTATCTAGGTTAACTAACGGGCACTAGGACTATCTAGGTTAACTAGCGGGCACTTGGACTATCTAGGTTACCTAGCAGGCACTTGGATTATGAAGGATCCCTAAAGGGCACTTGGACTATCTAGGTTACCTAGCGGGCACTTGGACTATGTAGGTTAACTAGCGGACACTTGCACGATCTAGGTTAACTAGCGGGCGCTTGCACTATGTAGGTTAACTAGCGGGCCCATGGATTATGTAGGTTTACTAGCAGGCACTTGGACTATCTAGGTTAACTAGCGGGCACTTGGACTATGTAGTTTCCCTAGCGGGCAATTGGACTCTTTAGGTTACCATCGGGAACTTGGACTATGTAGGTTACTTAGCGGGCACTTGGACTATCTAGGTTACCTAGCAGGCACTTTGACTATCTAGGTTAACTAACGGGCACTTGGACTATGTAGTTTCTCTAGCGGGCACTTGGATTATGTAGGTTCCCTATTGGGCACTTGGACTATGTAGGTTAACTAGCGTGCACTTGGACTATTTAGGTTCCCTAGCAGGCACTTGGATTATGTAGGTTCCCTATCGGGCACTTGTACTATGTAGGTTTACTAGCGGGCACTTGGACTGTCTAGGTAACCTAGCGGGCACTTGGACTATCTAGGTTAACGAACGGGCACTTGGACTATGTAGGTTACCTAGCGGGCAATTGAACTGTCTAGGTTACCTAGCGGGCTCTTTGACTATCTAGGTTAACGAACGGGCACTTGGACTATGTGGGTTACCTTCCGGGCACTTGAACTATGTAGGATCCCTATCGGACATTTGTACTACTTAGGTTAACTAGCGGGCACTTAGACTATCTAGGTTAACTAGCGGGCACTTGGACTATCTAGGTCAACTAGCGGGCCCTTGTACTATGTAGGTTAATGAGCGGGCACTTGGACTATCTAGGTTAACTAGCGGACCTTGGACTATGTAGGTTAACTAGCGGGCCCTTGGACTATGTAGGTTAACTAGCGGGAACTTGGACTGTCTAGGTAACCTAGCGGGCTCTTTGACTATCTAGGTTAACGAACGGGCACTTGGACTATGTAGGTTACCTAGCGGGCACTTGGACTATGTAGGATCCCTATCGGACATTTGTACTACGTAGGTTAACTAGCGTGCACTTTGACTATCTAGGTTAACTAGCGGGCACTTGGACTATCTAGGTCAACTAGCGGGCCCATGTTCTATGTAGGTTAACTAGCGGGCACTTGTACTATCTAGGTTAACTAGTGGACCTTGGACTATGTACGTTAACTAGCGGGCCCTTGGACTATGTAGGTTAACTAGCGGGCACTTGGACTATCTAGGTTTCCTAGCAGGCACTCGGACTATGTACATACCCTAGCTCGCACTTGGACTATCTAGGTTACCAAGCGGGCACTTGGACTATGTACGTCCCTTAGTGGGCACTTGGACTATCTAGGATAACTAACGGGCACTTGGAATATCTAGGTTAACTAGCGGGCACTTGGACTATCTAGGTTACCTAGCAGGCACTTGGATTATGAAGGATCCCTAAAGGGCACTTGGACTATCTAGGTTACCTAGCGGGCACTTGGACTATGTAGGTTAACTAGCGGACACTTGCACGATCTTGGTTAACTAGCGGGCCCTTGCACTATGTAGGTTAAATAGCGGGCCCGTGGATTATGTAGGTTTACTAGCAGGCACTTGGACTATCTAGGTTAACTAGCGGGCACTTGGACTATCTAGGTTACCTAGCATGCACTTTGACTATCTAGATTAACTAACGGGCACTTGGACTATGTAGGTTGCCTAGCGGGCACTTGGACTATGTAGGTTCCCTAGCGTGCACTTGGATTATGTAGGTTCCCTATCGGGCACTTGGATTGTGTATGTTCCCTATCGGGCATTTGGACTACGTAGGTTAACTAGCGGGCACTTGGACTGTCTAGGTAACCTAGCGGGTACTTGGACTATCTAGGTTAACGAACGGGCACTTGGACTATGTAGGTAACCTAGCGGGCACTTGGACTGTCTAGGTTACCTAGCGGGCAACTTGAATATCTAGGTTAACGAACGGGCACTTGGACTATGTGGGTTACCTTGCGGGCACTTGGACTATGTAGGCTCCCTATCGGACATTTATACTACTTAGGTTAACTAGCGGGCACTTTGACTATCTAGATTAACTAGCGGGCACTTGGACTATCTAGGTCAACTAGCGGGCCCTTGTACTATGTAGGTTAACTAGCGGGCAATTGGACTATCTAGGTTAACTAGCAGACCGTGGACTATGTAGGTTAACTTGCGGGCCCTTTTACTATGTAGGTTAACTAGCGGGCATTTGGACTATCTAGGTTACCTAGCAGGCACTTTGACTATCTAGGTTAACTAACGAACATTTGGACTATGTAGGTTGCCTAGCGGGCACTTGGACTATGTAGGTTCCCTGGCGGACACTTGGATTATGTAGGTTCCCTCTCGGGCAATTGGACTTTGTAGGTTAACTAGCGGTCACTTGGACTGTCTAGGTAACCTAGCGGGCACTTGGACTATCTAGGTTAACGAACGGGCACTTGGACTATGTAGGTAACCTAGCGGCCACTTGGACTGTCTAGGTTACCTAGCGGGCACTTTGAATATCTAGGTTAACGAACGGGCACTTGGACTATGTACGTCCCCTAGCGGGCACTTGGACTATGCAGGATCCCTATCGGACATTTGTACTACTTAGGTTAACTAGCGGGCACTTGGACTATCTAGGGGTTACCTAGCGGGTACGTGGACTATGTAGGGTAACTAGCGGACACGTACACGTTCTAGGTTAACTAGCGGGCCCTTGCACTATGGAGGTTAACTATCGGGCCCATGGATTATGTAGGTTTACTAGCAGGCACTTGGACTATCTAGGTTAACTAGCGGGCAATTGGACTATGTACTTTCCCTAGCGGGCATTTGGACTATTTAAGTTACCATGGGGAACTTGGACTATGTAGGTTACCTAGCGGGCACTTGGACTATCTAGGTTACCAACAGGCACTTTGACTATCTAGGTTAATTAACGGGCACTTGGACTATGTAGGTTGCCTAGCGGGCACTTGGACTATGTAGGTTCCCTTGCGTGCACTTGTATTATGTAGGTTCCCTATCGGACACTTGGATTGTGTAGGTTCCCAATCGGGCATTTGGACTACGTAGGTTAACTAGCGGGCACTTGGACTGTCTAGGTAACCTAGCGGGTACTTGGACTATCTAGGTTAACGAACGGGCACTTGGACTATATAGGTAGCCTAGCGGGCACTTGGACTGTCTAGGTTACCTAGCGGGCACTTTGAATATCTAGGTTAACGAACGGGCACTTGGACTATGTGGGTTACCTTCCGGGCACTTGGACTATGTAGGATCCCTATCGGATATTTGTACTACTTAGGTTAACTAGCGGGCACTTTGACTATCTAGGTTACCTAGCAGGCACTTGGACTATCTAGGTCAACTAGCGGGCCCTTGTACTATGTAGGTTAACTAGCGGGCACTTGGACTATCTATGTTAACTAGCGGACCTTGGACTATGTAGGTTAACTAGCGGGCCCTTGGACTATGTAGGTTAACTAGCGGGCACTTGGACTATCTAGGTTTCCTAGCAGGCACTCGGACTACGTACATACCCTAGCGTGCACTTGGACTCTCTAGGTTACCTAGCGAGCACTTGGACTATGTACGCCCCCTAGTGGGCACTTCGACTATCTAGGTTAACTAACGGGCACTAGGACTATCTAGGTTAACTAGCGGGCACTTGGACTATCTAGGTTACCTAGCAGGCACTTGGATTATGAAGGATCCCTAAAGGGCACTTGGACTATCTAGGTTACCTAGCGGGCACTTGGACTATGTAGGTTAACTAGCGGACCTTGGACTATGTAGGTTAACTAGCGGGCCCTTGGACTATGTAGGTTAACTAGCGGGCACTTGGACTATCTAGGTTTCCTAGCAGGCACTCGGACTACGTACATACCCTAGCGTGCACTTGGACTCTCTAGGTTACCTAGCGAGCACTTGGACTATGTACGCCCCCTAGTGGGCACTTCGACTATCTAGGTTAACTAACGGGCACTAGGACTATCTAGGTTAACTAGCGGGCACTTGGACTATCTAGGTTACCTAGCAGGCACTTGGATTATGAAGGATCCCTAAAGGGCACTTGGACTATCTAGGTTACCTAGCGGGCACTTGGACTATGTAGGTTAACTAGCGGACACTTGCACGATCTAGGTTAACTAGCGGGCGCTTGCACTATGTAGGTTAACTAGCGGGCCCATGGATTATGTAGGTTTACTAGCAGGCACTTGGACTATCTAGGTTAACTAGCGGGCACTTGGACTATGTAGTTTCCCTAGCGGGCAATTGGACTCTTTAGGTTACCATCGGGAACTTGGACTATGTAGGTTACTTAGCGGGCACTTGGACTATCTAGGTTACCTAGCAGGCACTTTGACTATCTAGGTTAACTAACGGGCACTTGGACTATGTAGTTTCTCTAGCGGGCACTTGGATTATGTAGGTTCCCTATTGGGCACTTGGACTATGTAGGTTAACTAGCGTGCACTTGGACTATTTAGGTTCCCTAGCAGGCACTTGGATTATGTAGGTTCCCTATCGGGCACTTGTACTATGTAGGTTTACTAGCGGGCACTTGGACTGTCTAGGTAACCTAGCGGGCACTTGGACTATCTAGGTTAACGAACGGGCACTTGGACTATGTAGGTTACCTAGCGGGCAATTGAACTGTCTAGGTTACCTAGCGGGCTCTTTGACTATCTAGGTTAACGAACGGGCACTTGGACTATGTGGGTTACCTTCCGGGCACTTGAACTATGTAGGATCCCTATCGGACATTTGTACTACTTAGGTTAACTAGCGGGCACTTAGACTATCTAGGTTAACTAGCGGGCACTTGGACTATCTAGGTCAACTAGCGGGCCCTTGTACTATGTAGGTTAATGAGCGGGCACTTGGACTATCTAGGTTAACTAGCGGACCTTGGACTATGTAGGTTAACTAGCGGGCCCTTGGACTATGTAGGTTAACTAGCGGGAACTTGGACTGTCTAGGTAACCTAGCGGGCTCTTTGACTATCTAGGTTAACGAACGGGCACTTGGACTATGTAGGTTACCTAGCGGGCACTTGGACTATGTAGGATCCCTATCGGACATTTGTACTACGTAGGTTAACTAGCGTGCACTTTGACTATCTAGGTTAACTAGCGGGCACTTGGACTATCTAGGTCAACTAGCGGGCCCATGTTCTATGTAGGTTAACTAGCGGGCACTTGTACTATCTAGGTTAACTAGTGGACCTTGGACTATGTACGTTAACTAGCGGGCCCTTGGACTATGTAGGTTAACTAGCGGGCACTTGGACTATCTAGGTTTCCTAGCAGGCACTCGGACTATGTACATACCCTAGCTCGCACTTGGACTATCTAGGTTACCAAGCGGGCACTTGGACTATGTACGTCCCTTAGTGGGCACTTGGACTATCTAGGATAACTAACGGGCACTTGGAATATCTAGGTTAACTAGCGGGCACTTGGACTATCTAGGTTACCTAGCAGGCACTTGGATTATGAAGGATCCCTAAAGGGCACTTGGACTATCTAGGTTACCTAGCGGGCACTTGGACTATGTAGGTTAACTAGCGGACACTTGCACGATCTTGGTTAACTAGCGGGCCCTTGCACTATGTAGGTTAAATAGCGGGCCCGTGGATTATGTAGGTTTACTAGCAGGCACTTGGACTATCTAGGTTAACTAGCGGGCACTTGGACTATCTAGGTTACCTAGCATGCACTTTGACTATCTAGATTAACTAACGGGCACTTGGACTATGTAGGTTGCCTAGCGGGCACTTGGACTATGTAGGTTCCCTAGCGTGCACTTGGATTATGTAGGTTCCCTATCGGGCACTTGGATTGTGTATGTTCCCTATCGGGCATTTGGACTACGTAGGTTAACTAGCGGGCACTTGGACTGTCTAGGTAACCTAGCGGGTACTTGGACTATCTAGGTTAACGAACGGGCACTTGGACTATGTAGGTAACCTAGCGGGCACTTGGACTGTCTAGGTTACCTAGCGGGCAACTTGAATATCTAGGTTAACGAACGGGCACTTGGACTATGTGGGTTACCTTGCGGGCACTTGGACTATGTAGGCTCCCTATCGGACATTTATACTACTTAGGTTAACTAGCGGGCACTTTGACTATCTAGATTAACTAGCGGGCACTTGGACTATCTAGGTCAACTAGCGGGCCCTTGTACTATGTAGGTTAACTAGCGGGCAATTGGACTATCTAGGTTAACTAGCAGACCGTGGACTATGTAGGTTAACTTGCGGGCCCTTTTACTATGTAGGTTAACTAGCGGGCATTTGGACTATCTAGGTTACCTAGCAGGCACTTTGACTATCTAGGTTAACTAACGAACATTTGGACTATGTAGGTTGCCTAGCGGGCACTTGGACTATGTAGGTTCCCTGGCGGACACTTGGATTATGTAGGTTCCCTCTCGGGCAATTGGACTTTGTAGGTTAACTAGCGGTCACTTGGACTGTCTAGGTAACCTAGCGGGCACTTGGACTATCTAGGTTAACGAACGGGCACTTGGACTATGTAGGTAACCTAGCGGCCACTTGGACTGTCTAGGTTACCTAGCGGGCACTTTGAATATCTAGGTTAACGAACGGGCACTTGGACTATGTACGTCCCCTAGCGGGCACTTGGACTATGCAGGATCCCTATCGGACATTTGTACTACTTAGGTTAACTAGCGGGCACTTGGACTATCTAGGGGTTACCTAGCGGGTACGTGGACTATGTAGGGTAACTAGCGGACACGTACACGTTCTAGGTTAACTAGCGGGCCCTTGCACTATGGAGGTTAACTATCGGGCCCATGGATTATGTAGGTTTACTAGCAGGCACTTGGACTATCTAGGTTAACTAGCGGGCAATTGGACTATGTACTTTCCCTAGCGGGCATTTGGACTATTTAAGTTACCATGGGGAACTTGGACTATGTAGGTTACCTAGCGGGCACTTGGACTATCTAGGTTACCAACAGGCACTTTGACTATCTAGGTTAATTAACGGGCACTTGGACTATGTAGGTTGCCTAGCGGGCACTTGGACTATGTAGGTTCCCTTGCGTGCACTTGTATTATGTAGGTTCCCTATCGGACACTTGGATTGTGTAGGTTCCCAATCGGGCATTTGGACTACGTAGGTTAACTAGCGGGCACTTGGACTGTCTAGGTAACCTAGCGGGTACTTGGACTATCTAGGTTAACGAAAGGGCACTTGGACTATATAGGTAGCCTAGCGGGCACTTGGACTGTCTAGGTTACCTAGCGGGCACTTTGAATATCTAGGTTAACGAACGGGCACTTGGACTATGTGGGTTACCTTCCGGGCACTTGGACTATGTAGGATCCCTATCGGATATTTGTACTACTTAGGTTAACTAGCGGGCACTTTGACTATCTAGGTTACCTAGCAGGCACTTGGACTATCTAGGTCAACTAGCGGGCCCTTGTACTATGTAGGTTAACTAGCGGGCACTTGGACTATCTATGTTAACTAGCGGACCTTGGACTATGTAGGTTAACTAGCGGGCCCTTGGACTATGTAGGTTAACTAGCGGGCACTTGGACTATCTAGGTTTCCTAGCAGGCACTCGGACTACGTACATACCCTAGCGTGCACTTGGACTCTCTAGGTTACCTAGCGAGCACTTGGACTATGTACGCCCCCTAGTGGGCACTTCGACTATCTAGGTTAACTAACGGGCACTAGGACTATCTAGGTTAACTAGCGGGCACTTGGACTATCTAGGTTACCTAGCAGGCACTTGGATTATGAAGGATCCCTAAAGGGCACTTGGACTATCTAGGTTACCTAGCGGGCACTTGGACTATGTAGGTTAACTAGCGGACCTTGGACTATGTAGGTTAACTAGCGGGCCCTTGGACTATGTAGGTTAACTAGCGGGCACTTGGACTATCTAGGTTTCCTAGCAGGCACTCGGACTACGTACATACCCTAGCGTGCACTTGGACTCTCTAGGTTACCTAGCGAGCACTTGGACTATGTACGCCCCCTAGTGGGCACTTCGACTATCTAGGTTAACTAACGGGCACTAGGACTATCTAGGTTAACTAGCGGGCACTTGGACTATCTAGGTTACCTAGCAGGCACTTGGATTATGAAGGATCCCTAAAGGGCACTTGGACTATCTAGGTTACCTAGCGGGCACTTGGACTATGTAGGTTAACTAGCGGACACTTGCACGATCTAGGTTAACTAGCGGGCGCTTGCACTATGTAGGTTAACTAGCGGGCCCATGGATTATGTAGGTTTACTAGCAGGCACTTGGACTATCTAGGTTAACTAGCGGGCACTTGGACTATGTAGTTTCCCTAGCGGGCAATTGGACTCTTTAGGTTACCATCGGGAACTTGGACTATGTAGGTTACTTAGCGGGCACTTGGACTATCTAGGTTACCTAGCAGGCACTTTGACTATCTAGGTTAACTAACGGGCACTTGGACTATGTAGTTTCTCTAGCGGGCACTTGGATTATGTAGGTTCCCTATTGGGCACTTGGACTATGTAGGTTAACTAGCGTGCACTTGGACTATTTAGGTTCCCTAGCAGGCACTTGGATTATGTAGGTTCCCTATCGGGCACTTGTACTATGTAGGTTTACTAGCGGGCACTTGGACTGTCTAGGTAACCTAGCGGGCACTTGGACTATCTAGGTTAACGAACGGGCACTTGGACTATGTAGGTTACCTAGCGGGCAATTGAACTGTCTAGGTTACCTAGCGGGCTCTTTGACTATCTAGGTTAACGAACGGGCACTTGGACTATGTGGGTTACCTTCCGGGCACTTGAACTATGTAGGATCCCTATCGGACATTTGTACTACTTAGGTTAACTAGCGGGCACTTAGACTATCTAGGTTAACTAGCGGGCACTTGGACTATCTAGGTCAACTAGCGGGCCCTTGTACTATGTAGGTTAATGAGCGGGCACTTGGACTATCTAGGTTAACTAGCGGACCTTGGACTATGTAGGTTAACTAGCGGGCCCTTGGACTATGTAGGTTAACTAGCGGGAACTTGGACTGTCTAGGTAACCTAGCGGGCTCTTTGACTATCTAGGTTAACGAACGGGCACTTGGACTATGTAGGTTACCTAGCGGGCACTTGGACTATGTAGGATCCCTATCGGACATTTGTACTACGTAGGTTAACTAGCGTGCACTTTGACTATCTAGGTTAACTAGCGGGCACTTGGACTATCTAGGTCAACTAGCGGGCCCATGTTCTATGTAGGTTAACTAGCGGGCACTTGTACTATCTAGGTTAACTAGTGGACCTTGGACTATGTACGTTAACTAGCGGGCCCTTGGACTATGTAGGTTAACTAGCGGGCACTTGGACTATCTAGGTTTCCTAGCAGGCACTCGGACTATGTACATACCCTAGCTCGCACTTGGACTATCTAGGTTACCAAGCGGGCACTTGGACTATGTACGTCCCTTAGTGGGCACTTGGACTATCTAGGATAACTAACGGGCACTTGGAATATCTAGGTTAACTAGCGGGCACTTGGACTATCTAGGTTACCTAGCAGGCACTTGGATTATGAAGGATCCCTAAAGGGCACTTGGACTATCTAGGTTACCTAGCGGGCACTTGGACTATGTAGGTTAACTAGCGGACACTTGCACGATCTTGGTTAACTAGCGGGCCCTTGCACTATGTAGGTTAAATAGCGGGCCCGTGGATTATGTAGGTTTACTAGCAGGCACTTGGACTATCTAGGTTAACTAGCGGGCACTTGGACTATCTAGGTTACCTAGCATGCACTTTGACTATCTAGATTAACTAACGGGCACTTGGACTATGTAGGTTGCCTAGCGGGCACTTGGACTATGTAGGTTCCCTAGCGTGCACTTGGATTATGTAGGTTCCCTATCGGGCACTTGGATTGTGTATGTTCCCTATCGGGCATTTGGACTACGTAGGTTAACTAGCGGGCACTTGGACTGTCTAGGTAACCTAGCGGGTACTTGGACTATCTAGGTTAACGAACGGGCACTTGGACTATGTAGGTAACCTAGCGGGCACTTGGACTGTCTAGGTTACCTAGCGGGCAACTTGAATATCTAGGTTAACGAACGGGCACTTGGACTATGTGGGT
Source organism: Tenrec ecaudatus (assembly GCF_050624435.1). NCBI lineage: Eukaryota > Metazoa > Chordata > Mammalia > Afrosoricida > Tenrecidae > Tenrec > Tenrec ecaudatus. Next base: position 417,502 of record NW_027458253.1, on the reverse strand, counting down.
TACCTTGCGGGCACTTGGACTATGTAGGCTCCCTATCGGACATTTATACTACTTAGGTTAACTAGCGGGCACTTTGACTATCTAGATTAACTAGCGGGCACTTGGACTATCTAGGTCAACTAGCGGGCCCTTGTACTATGTAGGTTAACTAGCGGGCAATTGGACTATCTAGGTTAACTAGCAGACCGTGGACTATGTAGGTTAACTTGCGGGCCCTTTTACTATGTAGGTTAACTAGCGGGCATTTGGACTATCTAGGTTACCTAGCAGGCACTTTGACTATCTAGGTTAACTAACGAACATTTGGACTATGTAGGTTGCCTAGCGGGCACTTGGACTATGTAGGTTCCCTGGCGGACACTTGGATTATGTAGGTTCCCTCTCGGGCAATTGGACTTTGTAGGTTAACTAGCGGTCACTTGGACTGTCTAGGTAACCTAGCGGGCACTTGGACTATCTAGGTTAACGAACGGGCACTTGGACTATGTAGGTAACCTAGCGGCCACTTGGACTGTCTAGGTTACCTAGCGGGCACTTTGAATATCTAGGTTAACGAACGGGCACTTGGACTATGTACGTCCCCTAGCGGGCACTTGGACTATGCAGGATCCCTATCGGACATTTGTACTACTTAGGTTAACTAGCGGGCACTTGGACTATCTAGGGGTTACCTAGCGGGTACGTGGACTATGTAGGGTAACTAGCGGACACGTACACGTTCTAGGTTAACTAGCGGGCCCTTGCACTATGGAGGTTAACTATCGGGCCCATGGATTATGTAGGTTTACTAGCAGGCACTTGGACTATCTAGGTTAACTAGCGGGCAATTGGACTATGTACTTTCCCTAGCGGGCATTTGGACTATTTAAGTTACCATGGGGAACTTGGACTATGTAGGCTACCTAGCGGGCACTTGGACTATCTAGGTTACCAACAGGCACTTTGACTATCTAGGTTAATTAACGGGCACTTGGACTATGTAGGTTGCCTAGCGGGCACTTGGACTATGTAGGTTCCCTTGCGTGCACTTGTATTATGTAGGTTCCCTATCGGACACTTGGATTGTGTAGGTTCCCAATCGGGCATTTGGACTACGTAGGTTAACTAGCGGGCACTTGGACTGTCTAGGTAACCTAGCGGGTACTTGGACTATCTAGGTTAACGAACGGGCACTTGGACTATATAGGTAGCCTAGCGGGCACTTGGACTGTCTAGGTTACCTAGCGGGCACTTTGAATATCTAGGTTAACGAACGGGCACTTGGACTATGTGGGTTACCTTCCGGGCACTTGGACTATGTAGGATCCCTATCGGATATTTGTACTACTTAGGTTAACTAGCGGGCACTTTGACTATCTAGGTTACCTAGCGGGCACTTGGACTATCTAGGTCAACTAGCGGGCCCTTGTACTATGTAGGTTAACTAGCGGGCACTTGGACTATCTATGTTAACTAGCGGACCTTGGACTATGTAGGTTAACTAGCGGGCCCTTGGACTATGTAGGTTAACTAGCGGGCACTTGGACTATCTAGGTTTCCCAGCAGGCACTCGGACTACGTACATACCCTAGCGTGCACTTGGACTCTCTAGGTTACCTAGCGAGCACTTGGACTATGTACGCCCCCTAGTGGGCACTTCGACTATCTAGGTTAACTAACGGGCACTAGGACTATCTAGGTTAACTAGCGGGCACTTGGACTATCTAGGTTACCTAGCAGGCACTTGGATTATGAAGGATCCCTAAAGGGCACTTGGACTATCTAGGTTACCTAGCGGGCACTTGGACTATGTAGGTTAACTAGCGGACACTTGCACGATCTAGGTTAACTAGCGGGCGCTTGCACTATGTAGGTTAACTAGCGGGCCCATGGATTATGTAGGTTTACTAGCAGGCACTTGGACTATCTAGGTTAACTAGCGGGCACTTGGACTATGTAGTTTCCCTAGCGGGCAATTGGACTCTTTAGGTTACCATCGGGAACTTGGACTATGTAGGTTACTTAGCGGGCACTTGGACTATCTAGGTTACCTAGCAGGCACTTTGACTATCTAGGTTAACTAACGGGCACTTGGACTATTTAGGTTCCCTAGCGGGCACTTGGATTATGTAAATTCCCTATCGGGCACTTGGATTATGTAGGTTCCCTATCGGGCACTTGTACTATGTAGGTTTACTAGCGGGCACTTGGACTGTCTAGGTAACCTAGCGGGCACTTGGACTATCTAGGTTAACGAACGGGCACTTGGACTATGTAGGTAACCTAGCGGGCAATTGAACTGTCTAGGTTACCTAGCGGGCTCTTTGACTATCTAGGTTAACGAAGGGGCACTTGGACTATGTGGATTACCTTCCAGGCACTTGAACTATGTAGGATCCCTATCGGACATTTGTACTACTTAGGTTAACTAGCGGGCACTTTGACTATCTAGGTTAACTAGCGGGCACTTGGACTATCTAGGTCAACTAGCGGGCCCTTGTACTATGTAGGTTAACTAGCGGGCACTTGGACTATCTAGGTTAACTAGCGGACCTTGGACTATGTAGGTTAACTAGCGGGCCCTTGGACTATGTAGGTTAACTAGCGGGAACTTGGACTGTCTAGGTAACCTAGCGGGCTCTTTGACTATCTAGGTTAACTAACGGGCACTTGGACTATGTAGGTTACCTAGCGGACACTTGGACTATGTAGGATCCCTATCGGACATTTGTACTACGTAGGTTAACTAGCGGGCACTTTGACTATCTAGGTTAACTAGCGGGCACTTGGAATATCTAGGTCAACTAGCGGGCCCTTGTACTATGTAGGTTAACTAGCGGGCACTTGGACTATCTAGGTTAACTAGTGGACCTTGGACTATGTAGATTAACTACCGGGCCCTTGGACTATGTAGGTTAACTAGCGGGCACTTGGACTATCTAGGTTTCCTAGCAGGCACTCGGACTATGTACATACCCTAGCTCGCACTTGGACTATCTAGGTTACCAAGCGGGCACTTGGACTATGTACGTCCCTTAGTGGGCACTTGGACTATCTAGGATAACTAACGGGCACTAGGACTATCTAGGTTAACTAGCGGGCACTTGGACTATCTAGGTTACCTAGCAGGCACTTGGATTATGAAGGATCCCTAAAGGGCACTTGGACTATCTAGGTTACCTAGCGGGCACTTGGACTATGTAGGTTAACTAGCGGACACTTGCACGATCTAGGTTAACTAGCGGGCCCTTGCACTATGTAGGTTAAATAGAGGGCCCGTGTATTATGTAGGTTTACTAGCAGGCACTTGGACTATCTAGGTTATCTAGCGGGCACTTGGACTATCTAGGTTACCTAGCATGCACTTTGAATATCTAGATTAACAAACGGGCACTTGGACTATGTAGGTTGCCTAGCGGGCACTTGGACTATGTAGGTTCCCTAGCATGCACTTGGATTATGTAGGTTCCCTATCGGGCACTTGGATTGTGTAGGTTCCCTAACGGGCATTTGGACTACGTAGGTTAACTAGCGGGCACTTGGACTGTCTAGGAAACCTTGCGGGTACTTGGACTATCTAGGTTAACGAATGGGCACTTGGACTATGTAGGTAACCTAGCGGGCTCTTGGACTGTCTAGGTTACCTAGAGGGCAACTTGAATATCTAGGTTAACGAACGGGCACTTGGACTATGTGGGTTACCTTGCGGGCACTTGGACTATGTAGGATCCCTATCGGACATTTATACTACTTAGGTTAACTAGCGGGCACTTTGACTATCTAGGTTAACTAGCGGGCACTTGGACTATCTAGGTCAACTAGCGGGCCCTTGTACTATGTAGGTTAACTAGCGGGCAATTGGACTATCCAGGTTAACTAGCGGACCGTGGACTATGTAGGTTTACTAGCGGGCCCTTGGACTATGTAGGTTAACTAGCGGGCACTTGGACTATCTAGGTTTCCTAGCAGGCACTCAGACTATGTACGCCCCCTAGTGGGCACTTCGACTTTCTAGGTTAACTAACGGGCACTAGGACTATGTAGGTTCCCTATCAGGCACTTGGAGAATTTAGGTTAACTAGGGGGCACTAGGACAATTTAGGTTTCCTAGCTGGCCCTTTGACTATCTAGGTTACCTAGGGGGAACCTGGACTATCTAGGTTACCTAGCGGACACTTGGACTATGTACTTTCCCTAGCGGGCATTTGACTATTTAGGTTACCAAGCGGGAAATTGGACTATGTAGGTTACCTAGCGGGCACTTGGACTGTCTAGGTAACCTAGCGGGCACTTGGACTATGTAGGTTAACGAACGGGCACTTGGACTATGTAGGTAACCTAGCGGGCACTTGGACTGTCTAGGTTACCTAGAGGGCACTTTGAATATCTAGGTTAACGAACGGGCACTTGGACTATGTAGGTTACCTAGCGGGCACTTGGACTATGTAGGATCCCTATCGGACATTTGTACTACTTAGGTTAACTAGCGGGCACTTTGACTATCTAGGTTAACTAGCGGGCACTTGGACTATCTAGGTCAACTAGCGGGCCCTTGTACTATGTAGGTTAACTAGCGGGCACTTGGACTATCTAGGTCAACTAGCGGGCCCTTGGACTATGTAGGTTAACTAGCGGGCACTTGGACAATCTAGGTTTCCTAGCAGGCACTCAGACTTTGTACATACCCTAGCGTGCACTTGGACGATCCAGGTTACCTAGCGGGCACTTGGACTATCTAGGTTTGCTAACGGGCACTTGGACTATGTAGGTTCCCTAGCGGGCCCTTGGACTATGTAAGTTCCCTAGCAGGCACTTGGACTATGTGAGTTTCCTGTCGGGTATTTGGACTATCTAGCTTACCTAACTGGCAATTGGACTATGTAGGTTACCTAGCGGGCACTTGGACTCTTTAGGTTAACTAGAAGGCACTTGGACTATCAAGGTTAACTAGCGGGCCCTTGGACTATCTAGGTTAACTAGCGGGCACTTGGGTTATCTACGTTACCTAGCGGGCACTTGGACTATGTAGGTTAACGAACGGGCACTTGGACTATGTAGGTAACCTAATGGTCACTTGGACTGTCTAGGATACCTAGCGGGGACTTGGACTATGTAGGTTAACTAGCGGGCACTTGGACTATGTAGAATCTCTATCGGATATTTGTACTACTTAGGTTAACAAGCAGGCACTTGGACTATCTAGGTCAACTAGCGGGCCCTTGAACTATGTAGGTTAACTAGCGGGCACTTGGACTATCTAGGTTAACTAGCTGACCTTGAATTATGCAGGTTAACTAGCGGGCACTAGGACTATGTACGTCCCCTAGTGGGCACTTCGACTATCTAGGTTAACTAGCGGGCACTTGGACTATCTAGGTTACCTAGCAGGCACTTGGATTATGGAGTATACCTAGCGGGCACTTGGACTATCTAGGGGTTACCTAGCGGGTACGTGGACTATGTAGGTTAACTAGCGGACACGTACACGTTGTAGGTTAACTAGCGGGCCCTTGCACTATGTAGGTTAACTAGCGGGCCCAAGGATTATGTAGGTTTACTAGCAGGCACTGGGACTATCTAGGTTAACTAGTGGGCAATTGGACTATGAACTTTCCCTAGCGGGCATTTGGACTATTTAGGTTACCATGGGGAACTTGGACTATGTAGGTTACCTAGCGGGCACTTGGACTATCTAGGTTACCAGCAGGCACTTTGACTATCTAGGTTAACTAACGGGCACTTGGACTATGTAGGTTGCCTAGCGGGCACTTGGACTATGTAGGTTCCCTAGAGGGCACTTGGATTATGTAGGTTCCCTATCGGGCACTTGGATTGTGTAGGTTCCCTATCGGGCACTTGGACTATGTAGGTTAACTAGCGGGTACTTGGACTGTCTAGGTAACCTAGCGGGCACTTTGACTATCTAGGTTAACGAACGGGCACTTGGACTATGTAGGTAACCTAGCGGGCACTTGGACTGTCTAGGTTACCTAGCGGGCACTTTGACTATCTAGGTTAACGAACGGGCACTTGGACTATGTAGGTTACCTTGCGGGCACTTGGACTATGTAGGATCCCTATCGGACATTTGTACTACTTAGGTTAACTAGCGGGCACTTTGACTATCTAGGTTAACTAGCGGGCACTTGGACTATCTAGGTCAACTAGCGGGCCCTTGGACTATGTAGGTTAACTAGCGGGCACATGGACTATCTAGGTTTCCTAGCAGGCACTCGGACTATGTATATACCCTAGTGCGCACATGGACTATCTAGGGTACCTAGCGAGCACTTGGACTATGTACGTACCCTAGTGGGCACTTCGACTATCTAGGTTAACTAACGGGCACTAGGACTATCTAGGTTAACTAGCGGGCACTTGCAGTATCTAGGTTACCTAGCGGGCACTTGGACTATCTAGGTTAACGAACGGGCACTTGGACTATGTAGGTTAACTAGCGGGCACTTGGACTATCTACGTTACCTAGCAGGCAATTGGATTATGAAGGATTCCTAAAGGGCACTTGGACTATCTAGGTTACCGAGCGGGCACTTGGACTATGTAGGTTAACTAGCGGACACTTGCACGATCTAGGTTAACTAGCGGGCCCTTGCACTATGTAGGTTAATTAGCGGGCCCATGGATTATGTAGGTTTACTAGCAGGCACTTGGACTATCTAGGTTAACTAGCGGGCACTTGGACTATGTAGTTTCCCTAGCGGGCATTTGGACTATTTAGGTTACCATCGGGAACTTGGACTATGTAGGTTACCTAGCGGGCACTTGGACTATGTAGGTTCCCTAGCGGGCCCTTGGACTATGTAAGTTCCCTAGCAGGCACTTGGACTATGTGGGTTTCTTGGCGGGTATTTGGAGTATCTAGCTACTTAACTGGCAATTGGACTATGTAGGTTACCTAGCGGTCACTTGGACTATTTAGGTTAACTAGAAGGCACTTGGACTATCAAGGTTAACTAGCGGACCCTCGGACTATCTAGGTTAACTAGCGGGCACATGGACTATGTAGGGTAACGAACGGGCACTTGGACTATGTAGGTAACCTAATGGTCACTTGGACTGTCTAGTTTACCTAGCGGGGACTTGGACTATGTAGGTTGACTAGCGGGCACTTGGACTATGTAGAATCCCTATCGGATATTTGTACTACTTAGGTTAACTAGCGGTCACTTGGACTATCTAGGTTAACTAGCTGACCTTGAACTATGTAGGTTAACTAGAGGGCACTTGGACTATGTACGTCCCCTAGTGGGCACTTCGACTATCTAGGTTATCTAGCGGGCACTTGGACTATCTAGGTTACCTAGCAGGCACTTGGATTATGAAGGATCCCTAGCGGGCACTTGGACTATCTAGGGGTTACCTAGCGGGTACGTGGACTATGTAGGTTAACTAGCGGACACGTACACGTTCTAGGTTAACTAGCGGGCCCTTGCACTATGTAGGTTAACTAGCGGGCCCATGGATTATGTAGGTTTACTAGCAGGCACTTGGACTATCTAGGTTAACTAGTGGGCAATTGGACTATGAACATTCCCTAGCGGGCATTTGGACTATTTAGGTTACCATGGGGAACTTGGACTATGTAGGTTACCTAGCGGGCACTTGGACTATCTAGGTTACCTAGCAGGCACTTTGACTATCTAGGTTAACTAACGGGCACTTGGACTATGTAGGTTCCCTAGCGTGCAATGGATTATGTAGGTTCCCTATCGGGCACTTGGATTGTGTAGGTTCCCTATCGGGCACTTGGACTATCTAGGTTAATGAACGGGCACTTGGAATAAGTAGGTAACCTAGCGGGCACTTGGACTGTCTAGGTTACCTAGCCGGCACTTTGACTATCTAGGTTAACGAACGGGCACTTGGACTATGTAGTTTACCTTGCGGGCACTTGGACTATTTAGGATCCCTATCGGATATTTGTACTACTTAGGTTAACTAGCGGGCATTTTGACTATCTAGGTTAACTAGCGGGCACTTGGACTATCTAGGTCAACTAGCGGGCCCTTGTACTATGTAGGTTAACTAGCGGGCACTTGGACTATCTAGGTTAACTAGCGGACCTTGGACTATGTAGGTTAACTAGCGGGCCCTTGGACTATGTAGGTTAACTAGCGGTCACTTGGACTATCTAGGTTTCCTAGCAGGCACTCGGACTATGTATATACCCTAGTGCGCACATGGACTATCTAGGGTACCTAGAGAGCACTTGGAATATGTACGTACCCTAGTGGGCACTTCGACTATCTAGGTTAACTAATGGGCACTAGTACTATCTAGGTTAACTAGCGGGTACTTGGACTATCTACGTTACCTAGCAGGCACTTGGATTATGAAGGATCCCTAAAGGGCACTTGGACTATCTAGGTTACCGAGCGGGCACTTGGACTATGTAGGTTAACTAGCGGACACTTGCACGATCTAGGTTAACTAGCGGGCCCTTGCACTATGTAGGTTAACTAGCGGGCCCATGGATTATGTAGGTTTACTAGCAGGCACTTGGACTATCTAAGTTAACTAGCGGGCACTTGGACTATGTAGTTTCCCTAGCGGGCATTTGGACTATTTAGGTTACCATCAGGAACTTGGACTATGTAGGTTACCTAGCGGGCACTTGGACTATCTAGGTTACCTAGCAGGCACTTTGACTATCTAGGTTAAATAACGGGCACTTGGACTATGTAGGTTCTCTAGCGGGCACTTGGATTATGTAGGTTCCCTATCGGGCACTTGGATTATGTAGGTTCCCTATCGGGCACTTGGACTATGTAGGTTAACTAGCGGGCACTTGGACTGTCTAGGTAACTTAGCGGGCACTTTTACTATCTAGGTTAACGAACGGGCACTTGGACTATGTAGGTTACATTGCGGGTACTTGGACTGTCTAGGTTACCTAGCGGGCACTTTGACTATCTAGGTTAACGAACGGGCACTTGGACTCTGTAGGTTACCTAGCGGGCACTTGGACTATGTAGGATCCCTATCGGACATTTGTACTACTTAGGTTAACTAGCGGGCACTTTGACTATCTAGGTTAACTTGCGGGCACTTGGACTATCTAGGTCAACAAGCGGGCCCTTGTACTATGTAGGTTAACTAGCGGGCACTTGGACTATCTAGGTTTCCTAGCAGGCACTAGGACTATGTACATACCCTAGCGCGCACTTGGACTATGTAGGTTCCCTAGCGGGCACTTGGACTATCTAGGTTAACTAACGGTCACTTGAACTATGTACGTTCCCTGGTAGGCACTTGGACTATGTGGGTTTCCTGGTGGGCATTTGGACTATCGATGTTACCTAATGGGCACTTGGACTATGTAGGTTCTCTAGCGGGCACTTGGACTATGTAGGTTGCCTAGCGGGCAATTGGAAAATGTAGGTTAACTAGGGGGCACTAGGACTATCTTGGTTACCTAGCGAGCATTTGGACTATGTAGGCTCCCTAGTGGTCATTTGGACTATATAGATTACCTAGCGGGAACTTAGACTTTGTAGGTAACCTAGCGGGCACTTGGACTATCTAGGTTACCTATCTGGCACTTGAACTATCTACGTTACCTAGCGGGTACTTTGACTATGTAGGTTCCCTAGTGGGCCTTTGGACTATGTAAGTTACCGAGCGGGCACTTGGACTATGTGGGTTCCCTAGCGGGCATTTGGACTATCAAGGTTACCTAACGGGCACTTGGACTATGTAGGTTCCCTAGCGGGCACTTGGATTATGTAGGTTCCCTATCGGGCACTTGGACTATGTAGGTTAACTAGCAGGCATTTGGACTATGTAGGTTACCTAGCGGGCACTTGGACTATGTAGGTTCCCTATCGGGCACTTGGAGAATTTAGGTTAACTAGGGGGCACTAGGACAATGTAGGTTTCCTAGCTGGCCCTTTGACTATCTAGGTTACCTAGGGGGAACCTGGACTATCTAGGTTACCTAGCGGACACTTGGACTATGTACGTTCCCTAGCGGGCACTTGGACTATCTAGGTTACCTAGCGGGCACTTGGACTATGTACGTTTCCTAGCGGGTACTTGGACTAGGTAGGTTCCATAGCGGGCACTTGGTCTATCTAGGTTAACTAGCGGGCACTTGGTCTATCTAGGTTAACTAGCGAGCACTTTGACTATCTAGGTTAACTAGCGGGCATTTGGACTATTAGGGCCCCTAGCGGGCACTTGGACTATCTAGGTTACCTAGCAGGCACTTGGATTATGAAGGATCCCTAAAGGGCACTTGGACTATCTAGGTTACCTAGCCGGCATTTGGACTATGTAGGTTAACTAGCGGGCCCTTGCACTATGTAGGTTAACTAGCGGGCCCATGGATTATTTAGGTTTACTAGCAGGCACTTGGACTATCTAGGTTACCTAGCGGGCACTTGGACTATCTAGGTTACCTAGCAGGCATTTTGACTATCTAGGTTAACTAACGGCACTTGGACTATGTAGGTTCCCTAGCGGGCACTTGGATTATGTAGGTTCCCTATCGGGCACTTGGATTGTGTAGGTTCCCTATCGGGCACTTGGACTATGTAGGTTAACTAGCGGGCACTTGGACTGTCTAGGTAACCTAGCGGGCACTTGGACTATCTAGGTTAACGAACGGGCACTTGGAATAAGTAGGTAACCTAGCGGGCACTTGGACTGTCTAGGTTACCTAGCCGGCACTTTGACTATCTAGGTTAACGAACGGGCACTTGGACTCTGTAGTTTACCTTGCGGGCACTTGGACTATTTAGGATCCCTATCGGACATTTGTACTACTTAGGTTAACTAGCGGGCATTTTGACTATCTAGGTTAACTAGCGGGCACTTGGACTATCTAGGTCAACTAGCGGGCCCTTGTACTATGTAGGTTAACTAGCGGGCACTTGGACTATCTAGGTTAACTAGCGGACCTTGGACTATGTAGGTTAACTAGCGGGCCCTTGGACTATGTAGGTTAACTAGCGGTCACTTGGACTATCTAGGTTTCCTAGCAGGCACTCGGACTATGTATATACCCTAGTGCGCACATGGACTATCTAGGGTACCTAGAGAGCACTTGGAATATGTACGTACCCTAGTGGGCACTTCGACTATCTAGGTTAACTAATGGGCACTAGTACTATCTAGGTTAACTAGCGGGTACTTGGACTATCTACGTTACCTAGCAGGCACTTGGATTATGAAGGATCCCTAAAGGGCACTTGGACTATCTAGGTTACCGAGCGGGCACTTGGACTATGTAGGTTAACTAGCGGACACTTGCACGATCTAGGTTAACTAGCGGGCCCTTGCACTATGTAGGTTAACTAGCGGGCCCATGGATTATGTAGGTTTACTAGCAGGCACTTGGACTATCTAAGTTAACTAGAGGGCACTTGGACTATGTAGTTTCCCTAGCGGGCATTTGGACTATTTAGGTTACCATCGGGAACTTGGACTATGTAGGTTACTTAGCGGGCACTTGGACTATCTAGGTTACCTAGCAGGCACTTTGACTATCTAGGTTAAATAACGGGCACTTGGACTATGTAGGTTCTCTAGCGGGCACTTGGATTATGTAGGTTCCCTATCGGGCACTTGGATTATGTAGGTTCCCTATCGGGCACTTGGACTATGTAGGTTAACTAGCGGGCACTTGGACTGTCTAGGTAACTTAGCGGGCACTTTTACTATCTAGGTTAACGAATGGGCACTTGGACTATGTAGGTTACCTTGCGGGCACTTGGACTGTCTAGGTTACCTAGCGGGCACTTTGACTATCTAGGTTAACGAACGAGCACTTGGACTCTGTAGGTTACCTAGCGGGCACTTGGACTATGTAGGATCCCTATCGGACATTTGTACTACTTAGGTTAACTAGCGGGCACTTTGACTATCTAGGTTAACTTGCGGGCACTTGGACTATCTAGGTCAACAAGCGGGCCCTTGTACTATGTAGGTTAACTAGCGGGCACTTGGACTATCTAGGTTTCCTAGCAGGCACTAGGACTATGTACATACCCTAGCGCGCACTTGGACTATGTAGGTTCCCTAGCGGGCACTTGGACTATCTAGGTTAACTAACGGTCACTTGAACTATGTACGTTCCCTGGTAGGCACTTGGACTATGTGGGTTTCCTGGTGGGCATTTGGACTATCGATGTTACCTAATGGGCACTTGGACTATGTAGGTTCTCTAGCGGGCACTTGGACTATGTAGGTTGCCTAGCGGGCAATTGGAAAATGTAGGTTAACTAGGGGGCACTAGGACTATCTTGGTTACCTAGCGAGCATTTGGACTATGTAGGCTCCCTAGTGGTCATTTGGACTATATAGATTACCTAGCGGGATCTTAGACTTTGTAGGTAACCTAGCGGGCACTTGGACTATCTAGGTTACCTATCTGGCACTTGAACTATCTACGTTACCTAGCGGGTACTTGGACTATGTAGGTTCCCTAGTGGGCCTTTGGACTATGTAAGTTACCTAGCGGGCACTTGGACTATGTGGGTTCCCTAGCGGGCATTTGGACTATCAAGGTTACCTAACGGGCACTTGGACTATGTAGGTTCCCTAGCGGGCACTTGGATTATGTAGGTTCCCTATCGGGCACTTGGACTATATAGGTTAACTAGCGGGCATTTGGACTATGTAGGTTACCTAGCGGGCACTTGGACTATGTAGGTTCCCTATCGGGCACTTGGAGAATTTAGGTTAACTAGGGGGCACTAGGACAATGTAGGTTTCCTAGCTGGCCCTTTGACTATCTAGGTTACCTAGGGGGAACCTGGACTATCTAGGTTACCTAGCGGACACTTGGACTATGTACTTTCCCTAGCGGGCATTTGACTATTTAGGTTACCAAGCGGGAAATTGGACTATGTAGGTTACCTAGCGGGCACTTGGACTGTCTAGGTAACCTAGCGGGCACTTGGACTATGTAGGTTAACGAACGGGCACTTGGACTATGTAGGTAACCTAGCGGGCACTTGGACTGTCTAGGTTACCTAGAGGGCACTTTGAATATCTAGGTTAACGAACGGGCACTTGGACTATGTAGGTTACCTAGCGGGCACTTGGACTATGTAGGATCCCTATCGGACATTTGTACTACTTAGGTTAACTAGCGGGCACTTTGACTATCTAGGTTAACTAGCGGGCACTTGGACTATCTAGGTCAACTAGCGGGCCCTTGTACTATGTAGGTTAACTAGCGGGCACTTGGACTATCTAGGTCAACTAGCGGGCCCTTGGACTATGTAGGTTAACTAGCGGGCACTTGGACAATCTAGGTTTCCTAGCAGGCACTCAGACTTTGTACATACCCTAGCGTGCACTTGGACGATCCAGGTTACCTAGCGGGCACTTGGACTATCTAGGTTTGCTAACGGGCACTTGGACTATGTAGGTTCCCTAGCGGGCCCTTGGACTATGTAAGTTCCCTAGCAGGCACTTGGACTATGTGAGTTTCCTGTCGGGTATTTGGACTATCTAGCTTACCTAACTGGCAATTGGACTATGTAGGTTACCTAGCGGGCACTTGGACTCTTTAGGTTAACTAGAAGGCACTTGGACTATCAAGGTTAACTAGCGGGCCCTTGCACTATCTAGGTTAACTAGCGGGCACTTGGGTTATCTACGTTACCTAGCGGGCACTTGGACTATGTAGGTTAACGAACGGGCACTTGGACTATGTAGGTAACCTAATGGTCACTTGGACTGTCTAGGATACCTAGCGGGGACTTGGACTATGTAGGTTAACTAGCGGGCACTTGGGCTATGTAGAATCTCTATCGGATATTTGTACTACTTAGGTTAACTAGCAGGCACTTGGACTATCTAGGTCAACTAGCGGGCCCTTGAACTATGTAGGTTAACTAGCGGGCACTTGGACTATCTAGGTTAACTAGCTGACCTTGAATTATGCAGGTTAACTAGCGGGCACTAGGACTATGTACGTCCCCTAGTGGGCACTTCGACTATCTAGGTTAACTAGCGGGCACTTGGACTATCTAGGTTACCTAGCAGGCACTTGGATTATGGAGTATACCTAGCGGGCACTTGGACTATCTAGGGGTTACCTAACGGGTACGTGGACTATGTAGGTTAACTAGCGGACACGTACACGTTCTAGGTTAACTAGCGGGCCCTTGCACTATGTAGGTTAACTAGCGGGCCCAAGGATTATGTAGGTTTACTAGCAGGCACTGGGACTATCTAGGTTAACTAGTGGGCAATTGGACTATGAACTTTCCCTAGCGGGCATTTGGACTATTTAGGTTACCATGGGGAACTTGGACTATGTAGGTTACCTAGCGGGCACTTGGACTATCTAGGTTACCAGCAGGCACTTTGACTATCTAGGTTAACTAACGGGCACTTGGACTATGTAGGTTGCCTAGCGGGCACTTGGACTATGTAGGTTCCCTAGAGGGCACTTGGATTATGTAGGTTCCCTATCGGGCACTTGGATTGTGTAGGTTCCCTATCGGGCACTTGGACTATGTAGGTTAACTAGCGGGTACTTGGACTGTCTAGGTAACCTAGCGGGCACTTTGACTATCTAGGTTAACGAACGGGCACTTGGACTATGTAGGTAACCTAGCGGGCACTTGGACTGTCTAGGTTACCTAGCGGGCACTTTGACTATCTAGGTTAACGAACGGGCACTTGGACTATGTAGGTTACCTTGCGGGCACTTGGACTATGTAGGATCCCTATCGGACATTTGTACTACTTAGGTTAACTAGCGGGCACTTTGACTATCTAGGTTAACTAGCGGGCACTTGGACTATCTAGGTCAACTAGCGGGCCCTTGGACTATGTAGGTTAACTAGCGGGCACATGGACTATCTAGGTTTCCTAGCAGGCACTCGGACTATGTATATACCCTAGTGCGCACATGGACTATCTAGGGTACCTAGCGAGCACTTGGACTATGTACGTACCCTAGTGGGCACTTCGACTATCTAGGTTAACTAACGGGCACTAGGACTATCTAGGTTAACTAGCGGGCACTTGCAGTATCTAGGTTACCTAGCGGGCACTTGGACTATCTAGGTTAACGAACGGGCACTTGGACTATGTAGGTTAACTAGCGGGCACTTGGACTATCTACGTTACCTAGCAGGCAATTGGATTATGAAGGATTCCTAAAGGGCACTTGGACTATCTAGGTTACCGAGCGGGCACTTGGACTATGTAGGTTAACTAGCGGACACTTGCACGATCTAGGTTAACTAGCGGGCCCTTGCACTATGTAGGTTAATTAGCGGGCCCATGGATTATGTAGGTTTACTAGCAGGCACTTGGACTATCTAGGTTAACTAGCGGGCACTTGGACTATGTAGTTTCCCGAGCGGGCATTTGGACTATTTAGGTTACCATCGGGAACTTGGACTATGTAGGTTACCTAGCGGGCACTTGGACTATGTAGGTTCCCTAGCGGGCCCTTGGACTATGTAAGTTCCCTAGCAGGCACTTGGACTATGTGGGTTTCTTGGCGGGTATTTGGAGTATCTAGCTACTTAACTGGCAATTGGACTATGTAGGTTACCTAGCGGTCACTTGGACTATTTAGGTTAACTAGAAGGCACTTGGACTATCAAGGTTAACTAGCGGACCCTCGGACTATCTAGGTTAACTAGCGGGCACAAGGACTATGTAGGGTAACGAACGGGCACTTGGACTATGTAGGTAACCTAATGGTCACTTGGACTGTCTAGTTTACCTAGCGGGGACTTGGACTATGTAGGTTAACTAGCGGGCACTTGGACTATGTAGAATCCCTATCGGATATTTGTACTACTTAGGTTAACTAGCGGTCACTTGGACTATCTAGGTCAACTAGCGGGCCCTTGAACTATGTAGGTTAACTAGCGGGCACTTGGACTATCTAGGTTAACTAGCTGACCTTGAACTATGTAGGTTAACTAGAGGGCACTTGGACTATGTACATCCCCTAGTGGGCACTTCGACTATCTAGGTTATCTAGCGGGCACTTGGACTATCTAGGTTACCTAGCAGGCACTTGGATTATGAAGGATCCCTAGCGGGCACTTGGACTATCTAGGGGTTACCTAGCGGGTACGTGGACTATGTAGGTTAACTAGCGGACACGTACACGTTCTAGGTTAACTAGCGGGCCCTTGCACTATGTAGGTTAACTAGCGGGCCCATGGATTATGTAGGTTTACTAGCAGGCACTTGGACTATCTAGGTTAACTAGTGGGCAATTGGACTATGAACATTCCCTAGCGGGCATTTGGACTATTTAGGTTACCATGGGGAACTTGGACTATGTAGGTTACCTAGCGGGCACTTGGACTATCTAGGTTACCTAGCAGGCACTTTGACTATCTAGGTTAACTAACGGGCACTTGGACTATGTAGGTTCCCTAGCGTGCAATGGATTATGTAGGTTCCCTATCGGGCACTTGGATTGTGTAGGTTCCCTATCGGGCACTTGGACTATCTAGGTTAATGAACGGGCACTTGGAATAAGTAGGTAACCTAGCGGGCACTTGGACTGTCTAGGTTACCTAGCCGGCACTTTGACTATCTAGGTTAACGAACGGGCACTTGGACTATGTAGTTTACCTTGCGGGCACTTGGACTATTTAGGATCCCTATCGGATATTTGTACTACTTAGGTTAACTAGCGGGCATTTTGACTATCTAGGTTAACTAGCGGGCACTTGGACTATCTAGGTCAACTAGCGGGCCCTTGTACTATGTAGGTTAACTAGCGGGCACTTGGACTATCTAGGTTAACTAGCGGACCTTGGACTATGTAGGTTAACTAGCGGGCCCTTGGACTATGTAGGTTAACTAGCGGTCACTTGGACTATCTAGGTTTCCTAGCAGGCACTCGGACTATGTATATACCCTAGTGCGCACATGGACTATCTAGGGTACCTAGAGAGCACTTGGAATATGTACGTACCCTAGTGGGCACTTCGACTATCTAGGTTAACTAATGGGCACTAGTACTATCTAGGTTAACTAGCGGGTACTTGGACTATCTACGTTACCTAGCAGGCACTTGGATTATGAAGGATCCCTAAAGGGCACTTGGACTATCTAGGTTACCGAGCGGGCACTTGGACTATGTAGGTTAACTAGCGGACACTTGCACGATCTAGGTTAACTAGCGGGCCCTTGCACTATGTAGGTTAACTAGCGGGCCCATGGATTATGTAGGTTTACTAGCAGGCACTTGGACTATCTAAGTTAACTAGCGGGCACTTGGACTATGTAGTTTCCCTAGCGGGCATTTGGACTATTTAGGTTACCATCGGGAACTTGGACTATGTAGGTTACCTAGCGGGCACTTGGACTATCTAGGTTACCTAGCAGGCACTTTGACTATCTAGGTTAAATAACGGGCACTTGGACTATGTAGGTTCTCTAGCGGGCACTTGGATTATGTAGGTTCCCTATCGGGCACTTGGATTATGTAGGTTCCCTATCGGGCACTTGGACTATGTAGGTTAACTAGCGGGCACTTGGACTGTCTAGGTAACTTAGCGGGCACTTTTACTATCTAGGTTAACGAACGGGCACTTGGACTATGTAGGTTACATTGCGGGTACTTGGACTGTCTAGGTTACCTAGCGGGCACTTTGACTATCTAGGTTAACGAACGGGCACTTGGACTCTGTAGGTTACCTAGCGGGCACTTGGACTATGTAGGATCCCTATCGGACATTTGTACTACTTAGGTTAACTAGCGGGCACTTTGACTATCTAGGTTAACTTGCGGGCACTTGGACTATCTAGGTCAACAAGCGGGCCCTTGTACTATGTAGGTTAACTAGCGGGCACTTGGACTATCTAGGTTTCCTAGCAGGCACTAGGACTATGTACATACCCTAGCGCGCACTTGGACTATGTAGGTTCCCTAGCGGGCACTTGGACTATCTAGGTTAACTAACGGTCACTTGAACTATGTACGTTCCCTGGTAGGCACTTGGACTATGTGGGTTTCCTGGTGGGCATTTGGACTATCGATGTTACCTAATGGGCACTTGGACTATGTAGGTTCTCTAGCGGGCACTTGGACTATGTAGGTTGCCTAGCGGGCAATTGGAAAATGTAGGTTAACTAGGGGGCACTAGGACTATCTTGGTTACCTAGCGAGCATTTGGACTATGTAGGCTCCCTAGTGGTCATTTGGACTATATAGATTACCTAGCGGGAACTTAGACTTTGTAGGTAACCTAGCGGGCACTTGGACTATCTAGGTTACCTATCTGGCACTTGAACTATCTACGTTACCTAGCGGGTACTTTGACTATGTAGGTTCCCTAGTGGGCCTTTGGACTATGTAAGTTACCGAGCGGGCACTTGGACTATGTGGGTTCCCTAGCGGGCATTTGGACTATCAAGGTTACCTAACGGGCACTTGGACTATGTAGGTTCCCTAGCGGGCACTTGGATTATGTAGGTTCCCTATCGGGCACTTGGACTATGTAGGTTAACTAGCGGGCATTTGGACTATGTAGGTTACCTAGCGGGCACTTGGACTATGTAGGTTCCCTATCGGGCACTTGGAGAATTTAGGTTAACTAGGGGGCACTAGGACAATGTAGGTTTCCTAGCTGGCCCTTTGACTATCTAGGTTACCTAGGGGGAACCTGGACTATCTAGGTTACCTAGCGGACACTTGGACTATGTACGTTCCCTAGCGGGCACTTGGACTATCTAGGTTACCTAGCGGGCACTTGGACTATGTACGTTTCCTAGCGGGTACTTGGACTAGGTAGGTTCCATAGCGGGCACTTGGTCTATCTAGGTTAACTAGCGGGCACTTGGTCTATCTAGGTTAACTAGCGAGCACTTTGACTATCTAGGTTAACTAGCGGGCATTTGGACTATTAGGGCCCCTAGCGGGCACTTGGACTATCTAGGTTACCTAGCAGGCACTTGGATTATGAAGGATCCCTAAAGGGCACTTGGACTATCTAGGTTACCTAGCCGGCATTTGGACTATGTAGGTTAACTAGCGGGCCCTTGCACTATGTAGGTTAACTAGCGGGCCCATGGATTATTTAGGTTTACTAGCAGGCACTTGGACTATCTAGGTTACCTAGCGGGCACTTGGACTATCTAGGTTACCTAGCAGGCATTTTGACTATCTAGGTTAACTAACGGCACTTGGACTATGTAGGTTCCCTAGCGGGCACTTGGATTATGTAGGTTCCCTATCGGGCACTTGGATTGTGTAGGTTCCCTATCGGGCACTTGGACTATGTAGGTTAACTAGCGGGCACTTGGACTGTCTAGGTAACCTAGCGGGCACTTGGACTATCTAGGTTAACGAACGGGCACTTGGAATAAGTAGGTAACCTAGCGGGCACTTGGACTGTCTAGGTTACCTAGCCGGCACTTTGACTATCTAGGTTAACGAACGGGCACTTGGACTCTGTAGTTTACCTTGCGGGCACTTGGACTATTTAGGATCCCTATCGGACATTTGTACTACTTAGGTTAACTAGCGGGCATTTTGACTATCTAGGTTAACTAGCGGGCACTTGGACTATCTAGGTCAACTAGCGGGCCCTTGTACTATGTAGGTTAACTAGCGGGCACTTGGACTATCTAGGTTAACTAGCGGACCTTGGACTATGTAGGTTAACTAGCGGGCCCTTGGACTATGTAGGTTAACTAGCGGGCACTTGGACTATCTAGGTTTCCTAGCAGGCACTCGGACTATGTATATACCCTAGTGCGCACATGGACTATCTAGGGTACCTAGAGAGCACTTGGAATATGTACGTACCCTAGTGGGCACTTCGACTATCTAGGTTAACTAATGGGCACTAGTACTATCTAGGTTAACTAGCGGGTACTTGGACTATCTACGTTACCTAGCAGGCACTTGGATTATGAAGGATCCCTAAAGGGCACTTGGACTATCTAGGTTACCGAGCGGGCACTTGGACTATGTAGGTTAACTAGCGGACACTTGCACGATCTAGGTTAACTAGCGGGCCCTTGCACTATGTAGGTTAACTAGCGGGCCCATGGATTATGTAGGTTTACTAGCAGGCACTTGGACTATCTAAGTTAACTAGAGGGCACTTGGACTATGTAGTTTCCCTAGCGGGCATTTGGACTATTTAGGTTACCATCGGGAACTTGGACTATGTAGGTTACTTAGCGGGCACTTGGACTATCTAGGTTACCTAGCAGGCACTTTGACTATCTAGGTTAAATAACGGGCACTTGGACTATGTAGGTTCTCTAGCGGGCACTTGGATTATGTAGGTTCCCTATCGGGCACTTGGATTATGTAGGTTCCCTATCGGGCACTTGGACTATGTAGGTTAACTAGCGGGCACTTGGACTGTCTAGGTAACTTAGCGGGCACTTTTACTATCTAGGTTAACGAATGGGCACTTGGACTATGTAGGTTACCTTGCGGGCACTTGGACTGTCTAGGTTACCTAGCGGGCACTTTGACTATCTAGGTTAACGAACGAGCACTTGGACTCTGTAGGTTACCTAGCGGGCACTTGGACTATGTAGGATCCCTATCGGACATTTGTACTACTTAGGTTAACTAGCGGGCACTTTGACTATCTAGGTTAACTTGCGGGCACTTGGACTATCTAGGTCAACAAGCGGGCCCTTGTACTATGTAGGTTAACTAGCGGGCACTTGGACTATCTAGGTTTCCTAGCAGGCACTAGGACTATGTACATACCCTAGCGCGCACTTGGACTATGTAGGTTCCCTAGCGGGCACTTGGACTATCTAGGTTAACTAACGGTCACTTGAACTATGTACGTTCCCTGGTAGGCACTTGGACTATGTGGGTTTCCTGGTGGGCATTTGGACTATCGATGTTACCTAATGGGCACTTGGACTATGTAGGTTCTCTAGCGGGCACTTGGACTATGTAGGTTGCCTAGCGGGCACATGGACTATCTAGGTTACCTAGCAGGCACTTTGACTATCTAGGTTAAATAACGGGCACTTGGACTATGTAGGTTCTCTAGCGGGCACTTGGATTATGTAGGTTCCCTATCGGGCACTTGGATTATGTAGGTTCCCTATCGGGCACTTGGACTATGTAGGTTAACTAGCGGGCACTTGGACTGTCTAGGTAACTTAGCGGGCACTTTTACTATCTAGGTTAACGAATGGGCACTTGGACTATGTAGGTTACCTTGCGGGCACTTGGACTGTCTAGGTTACCTAGCGGGCACTTTGACTATCTAGGTTAACGAACGAGCACTTGGACTCTGTAGGTTACCTAGCGGGCACTTGGACTATGTAGGATCCCTATCGGACATTTGTACTACTTAGGTTAACTAGCGGGCACTTTGACTATCTAGGTTAACTTGCGGGCACTTGGACTATCTAGGTCAACAAGCGGGCCCTTGTACTATGTAGGTTAACTAGCGGGCACTTGGACTATCTAGGTTTCCTAGCAGGCACTAGGACTATGTACATACCCTAGCGCGCACTTGGACTATGTAGGTTCCCTAGCGGGCACTTGGACTATCTAGGTTAACTAACGGTCACTTGAACTATGTACGTTCCCTGGTAGGCACTTGGACTATGTGGGTTTCCTGGTGGGCATTTGGACTATCGATGTTACCTAATGGGCACTTGGACTATGTAGGTTCTCTAGCGGGCACTTGGACTATGTAGGTTGCCTAGCGGGCAATTGGAAAATGTAGGTTAACTAGGGGGCACTAGGACTATCTTGGTTACCTAGCGAGCATTTGGACTATGTAGGCTCCCTAGTGGTCATTTGGACTATATAGATTACCTAGCGGGATCTTAGACTTTGTAGGTAACCTAGCGGGCACTTGGACTATCTAGGTTACCTATCTGGCACTTGAACTATCTACGTTACCTAGCGGGTACTTGGACTATGTAGGTTCCCTAGTGGGCCTTTGGACTATGTAAGTTACCTAGCGGGCACTTGGACTATGTGGGTTCCCTAGCGGGCATTTGGACTATCAAGGTTACCTAACGGGCACTTGGACTATGTAGGTTCCTAGCGGGCACTTGGATTATGTAGGTTCCCTATCGGGCACTTGGACTATGTAGGTTAACTAGCGGGCATTTGGACTATGTAGGTTACCTAGCGGGCACTTGGACTATGTAGGTTCCCTATCGGGCACTTGGAGAATTTAGGTTAACTAGGGGGCACTAGGACAATGTAGGTTTCCTAGCTGGCCCTTTGACTATCTAGGTTACCTAGGGGGAACCTGGACTATCTAGGTTACCTAGCGGACACTTGGACTATGTACTTTCCCTAGCGGGCATTTGACTATTTAGGTTACCAAGCGGGAAATTGGACTATGTAGGTTACCTAGCGGGCACTTGGACTGTCTAGGTAACCTAGCGGGCACTTGGACTATGTAGGTTAACGAACGGGCACTTGGACTATGTAGGTAACCTAGCGGGCACTTGGACTGTCTAGGTTACCTAGAGGGCACTTTGAATATCTAGGTTAACGAACGGGCACTTGGACTATGTAGGTTACCTAGCGGGCACTTGGACTATGTAGGATCCCTATCGGACATTTGTACTACTTAGGTTAACTAGCGGGCACTTTGACTATCTAGGTTAACTAGCGGGCACTTGGACTATCTAGGTCAACTAGCGGGCCCTTGTACTATGTAGGTTAACTAGCGGGCACTTGGACTATCTAGGTCAACTAGCGGGCCCTTGGACTATGTAGGTTAACTAGCGGGCACTTGGACAATCTAGGTTTCCTAGCAGGCACTCAGACTTTGTACATACCCTAGCGTGCACTTGGACGATCCAGGTTACCTAGCGGGCACTTGGACTATCTAGGTTTGCTAACGGGCACTTGGACTATGTAGGTTCCCTAGCGGGCCCTTGGACTATGTAAGTTCCCTAGCAGGCACTTGGACTATGTGAGTTTCCTGTCGGGTATTTGGACTATCTAGCTTACCTAACTGGCAATTGGACTATGTAGGTTACCTAGCGGGCACTTGGACTCTTTAGGTTAACTAGAAGGCACTTGGACTATCAAGGTTAACTAGCGGGCCCTTGGACTATCTAGGTTAACTAGCGGGCACTTGGGTTATCTACGTTACCTAGCGGGCACTTGGACTATGTAGGCTAACGAACGGGCACTTGGACTATGTAGGTAACCTAATGGTCACTTGGACTGTCTAGGATACCTAGCGGGGACTTGGACTATGTAGGTTAACTAGCGGGCACTTGGACTATGTAGAATCTCTATCGGATATTTGTACTACTTAGGTTAACTAGCAGGCACTTGGACTATCTAGGTCAACTAGCGGGCCCTTGAACTATGTAGGTTAACTAGCGGGCACTTGGACTATCTAGGTTAACTAGCTGACCTTGAATTATGCAGGTTAACTAGCGGGCACTAGGACTATGTACGTCCCCTAGTGGGCACTTCGACTATCTAGGTTAACTAGCGGGCACTTGGACTATCCAGGTTACCTAGCAGGCACTTGGATTATGGAGTATACCTAGCGGGCACTTGGACTATCTAGGGGTTACCTAGCGGGTACGTGGACTATGTAGGTTAACTAGCGGACACGTACACGTTCTAGGTTAACTAGCGGGCCCTTGCACTATGTAGGTTAACTAGCGGGCCCAAGGATTATGTAGGTTTACTAGCAGGCACTGGGACTATCTAGGTTAACTAGTGGGCAATTGGACTATGAACTTTCCCTAGCGGGCATTTGGACTATTTAGGTTACCATGGGGAACTTGGACTATGTAGGTTACCTAGCGGGCACTTGGACTATCTAGGTTACCAGCAGGCACTTTGACTATCTAGGTTAACTAACGGGCACTTGGACTATGTAGGTTGCCTAGCGGGCACTTGGACTATGTAGGTTCCCTAGAGGGCACTTGGATTATGTAGGTTCCCTATCGGGCACTTGGATTGTGTAGGTTCCCTATCGGGCACTTGGACTATGTAGGTTAACTAGCGGGTACTTGGACTGTCTAGGTAACCTAGCGGGCACTTTGACTATCTAGGTTAACGAACGGGCACTTGGACTATGTAGGTAACCTAGCGGGCACTTGGACTGTCTAGGTTACCTAGCGGGCACTTTGACTATCTAGGTTAACGAACGGGCACTTGGACTATGTAGGTTACCTTGCGGGCACTTGGACTATGTAGGATCCCTATCGGACATTTGTACTACTTAGGTTAACTAGCGGGCACTTTGACTATCTAGGTTAACTAGCGGGCACTTGGACTATCTAGGTCAACTAGCGGGCCCTTGGACTATGTAGGTTAACTAGCGGGCACATGGACTATCTAGGTTTCCTAGCAGGCACTCGGACTATGTATATACCCTAGTGCGCACATGGACTATCTAGGGTACCTAGCGAGCACTTGGACTATGTACGTACCCTAGTGGGCACTTCGACTATCTAGGTTAACTAACGGGCACTAGGACTATCTAGGTTAACTAGCGGGCACTTGCAGTATCTAGGTTACCTAGCGGGCACTTGGACTATCTAGGTTAACGAACGGGCACTTGGACTATGTAGGTTAACTAGCGGGCACTTGGACTATCTACGTTACCTAGCAGGCAATTGGATTATGAAGGATTCCTAAAGGGCACTTGGACTATCTAGGTTACCGAGCGGGCACTTGGACTATGTAGGTTAACTAGCGGACACTTGCACGATCTAGGTTAACTAGCGGGCCCTTGCACTATGTAGGTTAATTAGCGGGCCCATGGATTATGTAGGTTTACTAGCAGGCACTTGGACTATCTAGGTTAACTAGCGGGCACTTGGACTATGTAGTTTCCCGAGCGGGCATTTGGACTATTTAGGTTACCATCGGGAACTTGGACTATGTAGGTTACCTAGCGGGCACTTGGACTATGTAGGTTCCCTAGCGGGCCCTTGGACTATGTAAGTTCCCTAGCAGGCACTTGGACTATGTGGGTTTCTTGGCGGGTATTTGGAGTATCTAGCTACTTAACTGGCAATTGGACTATGTAGGTTACCTAGCGGGCACTTGGACTATTTAGGTTAACTAGAAGGCACTTGGACTATCAAGGTTAACTAGCGGACCCTCGGACTATCTAGGTTAACTAGCGGGCACAAGGACTATGTAGGGTAACGAACGGGCACTTGGACTATGTAGGTAACCTAATGGTCACTTGGACTGTCTAGTTTACCTAGCGGGGACTTGGACTATGTAGGTTAACTAGCGGGCACTTGGACTATGTAGAATCCCTATCGGATATTTGTACTACTTAGGTTAACTAGCGGTCACTTGGACTATCTAGGTCAACTAGCGGGCCCTTGAACTATGTAGGTTAACTAGCGGGCACTTGGACTATCTAGGTTAACTAGCTGACCTTGAACTATGTAGGTTAACTAGAGGGCACTTGGACTATGTACATCCCCTAGTGGGCACTTCGACTATCTAGGTTATCTAGCGGGCACTTGGACTATCTAGGTTACCTAGCAGGCACTTGGATTATGAAGGATCCCTAGCGGGCACTTGGACTATCTAAGGGTTACCTAGCGGGTACGTGGACTATGTAGGTTAACTAGCGGACACGTACACGTTCTAGGTTAACTAGCGGGCCCTTGCACTATGTAGGTTAACTAGCGGGCCCATGGATTATGTAGGTTTACTAGCAGGCACTTGGACTATCTAGGTTAACTAGTGGGCAATTGGACTATGGACATTCCCTAGCGGGCATTTGGACTATTTAGGTTACCATGGGGAACTTGGACTATGTAGGTTACCTAGCGGGCACTTGGACTATCTAGGTTACCTAGCAGGCACTTTGACTATCTAGGTTAACTAACGGGCACTTGGACTATGTAGGTTCCCTAGCGTGCAATGGATTATGTAGGTTCCCTATCGGGCACTTGGATTGTGTAGGTTCCCTATCGGGCACTTGGACTATCTAGGTTAATGAACGGGCACTTGGAATAAGTAGGTAACCTAGCGGGCACTTGGACTGTCTAGGTTACCTAGCCGGCACTTTGACTATCTAGGTTAACGAACGGGCACTTGGACTATGTAGTTTACCTTGCGGGCACTTGGACTATTTAGGATCCCTATCGGATATTTGTACTACTTAGGTTAACTAGCGGGCATTTTGACTATCTAGGTTAACTAGCGGGCACTTGGACTATCTAGGTCAACTAGCGGGCCCTTGTACTATGTAGGTTAACTAGCGGGCACTTGGACTATCTAGGTTAACTAGCGGACCTTGGACTATGTAGGTTAACTAGCGGGCCCTTGGACTATGTAGGTTAACTAGCGGTCACTTGGACTATCTAGGTTTCCTAGCAGGCACTCGGACTATGTATATACCCTAGTGCGCACATGGACTATCTAGGGTACCTAGAGAGCACTTGGAATATGTACGTACCCTAGTGGGCACTTCGACTATCTAGGTTAACTAATGGGCACTAGTACTATCTAGGTTAACTAGCGGGTACTTGGACTATCTACGTTACCTAGCAGGCACTTGGATTATGAAGGATCCCTAAAGGGCACTTGGACTATCTAGGTTACCGAGCGGGCACTTGGACTATGTAGGTTAACTAGCGGACACTTGCACGATCTAGGTTAACTAGCGGGCCCTTGCACTATGTAGGTTAACTAGCGGGCCCATGGATTATGTAGGTTTACTAGCAGGCACTTGGACTATCTAAGTTAACTAGCGGGCACTTGGACTATGTAGTTTCCCTAGCGGGCATTTGGACTATTTAGGTTACCATCGGGAACTTGGACTATGTAGGTTACCTAGCGGGCACTTGGACTATCTAGGTTACCTAGCAGGCACTTTGACTATCTAGGTTAAATAACGGGCACTTGGACTATGTAGGTTCTCTAGCGGGCACTTGGATTATGTAGGTTCCCTATCGGGCACTTGGATTATGTAGGTTCCCTATCGGGCACTTGGACTATGTAGGTTAACTAGCGGGCACTTGGACTGTCTAGGTAACTTAGCGGGCACTTTTACTATCTAGGTTAACGAACGGGCACTTGGACTATGTAGGTTACATTGCGGGTACTTGGACTGTCTAGGTTACCTAGCGGGCACTTTGACTATCTAGGTTAACGAACGGGCACTTGGACTCTGTAGGTTACCTAGCGGGCACTTGGACTATGTAGGATCCCTATCGGACATTTGTACTACTTAGGTTAACTAGCGGGCACTTTGACTATCTAGGTTAACTTGCGGGCACTTGGACTATCTAGGTCAACAAGCGGGCCCTTGTACTATGTAGGTTAACTAGCGGGCACTTGGACTATCTAGGTTTCCTAGCAGGCACTAGGACTATGTACATACCCTAGCGCGCACTTGGACTATGTAGGTTCCCTAGCGGGCACTTGGACTATCTAGGTTAACTAACGGTCACTTGAACTATGTACGTTCCCTGGTAGGCACTTGGACTATGTGGGTTTCCTGGTGGGCATTTGGACTATCGATGTTACCTAATGGGCACTTGGACTATGTAGGTTCTCTAGCGGGCACTTGGACTATGTAGGTTGCCTAGCGGGCAATTGGAAAATGTAGGTTAACTAGGGGGCACTAGGACTATCTTGGTTACCTAGCGAGCATTTGGACTATGTAGGCTCCCTAGTGGTCATTTGGACTATATAGATTACCTAGCGGGAACTTAGACTTTGTAGGTAACCTAGCGGGCACTTGGACTGTCTAGGTTACCTATCTGGCACTTGAACTATCTACGTTACCTAGCGGGTACTTTGACTATGTAGGTTCCCTAGTGGGCCTTTGGACTATGTAAGTTACCGAGCGGGCACTTGGACTATGTGGGTTCCCTAGCGGGCATTTGGACTATCAAGGTTACCTAACGGGCACTTGGACTATGTAGGTTCCCTAGCGGGCACTTGGATTATGTAGGTTCCCTATCGGGCACTTGGACTATGTAGGTTAACTAGCGGGCATTTGGACTATGTAGGTTACCTAGCGGGCACTTGGACTATGTAGGTTCCATATCGGGCACTTGGAGAATTTAGGTTAACTAGGGGGCACTAGGACAATGTAGGTTTCCTAGCTGGCCCTTTGACTATCTAGGTTACCTAGGGGGAACCTGGACTATCTAGGTTACCTAGCGGACACTTGGACTATGTACGTTCCCTAGCGGGCACTTGGACTATCTAGGTTACCTAGCGGGCACTTGGACTATGTACGTTTCCTAGCGGGTACTTGGACTAGGTAGGTTCCATAGCGGGCACTTGGTCTATCTAGGTTAACTAGCGGGCACTTGGTCTATCTAGGTTAACTAGCGAGCACTTTGACTATCTAGGTTAACTAGCGGGCATTTGGACTATTAGGGCCCCTAGCGGGCACTTGGACTATCTAGGTTACCTACCAGGCACTTGGATTATGAAGGATCCCTAAAGGGCACTTGGACTATCTAGGTTACCTAGCCGGCATTTGGACTATGCAGGTTAACTAGCGGGCCCTTGCACTATGTAGGTTAACTAGCGGGCCCATGGATTATTTAGGTTTACTAGCAGGCACTTGGACTATCTAGGTTACCTAGCGGGCACTTGGACTATCTAGGTTACCTAGCAGGCATTTTGACTATCTAGGTTAACTAACGGCACTTGGACTATGTAGGTTCCCTAGCGGGCACTTGGATTATGTAGGTTCCCTATCGGGCACTTGGATTGTGTAGGTTCCCTATCGGGCACTTGGACTATGTAGGTTAACTAGCGGGCACTTGGACTGTCTAGGTAACCTAGCGGGCACTTGGACTATCTAGGTTAACGAACGGGCACTTGGAATAAGTAGGTAACCTAGCGGGCACTTGGACTGTCTAGGTTACCTAGCCGGCACTTTGACTATCTAGGTTAACGAACGGGCACTTGGACTCTGTAGTTTACCTTGCGGGCACTTGGACTATTTAGGATCCCTATCGGACATTTGTACTACTTAGGTTAACTAGCGGGCATTTTGACTATCTAGGTTAACTAGCGGGCACTTGGACTATCTAGGTCAACTAGCGGGCCCTTGTACTATGTAGGTTAACTAGCGGGCACTTGGACTATCTAGGTTAACTAGCGGACCTTGGACTATGTAGGTTAACTAGCGGGCCCTTGGACTATGTAGGTTAACTAGCGGGCACTTGGACTATCTAGGTTTCCTAGCAGGCACTCAGACTATGTATATACCCTAGTGCGCACATGGACTATCTAGGGTACCTAGAGAGCACTTGGAATATGTACGTACCCTAGTGGGCACTTCGACTATCTAGGTTAACTAATGGGCACTAGTACTATCTAGGTTAACTAGCGGGTACTTGGACTATCTACGTTACCTAGCAGGCACTTGGATTATGAAGGATCCCTAAAGGGCACTTGGACTATCTAGGTTACCGAGCGGGCACTTGGACTATGTAGGTTAACTAGCGGACACTTGCACGATCTAGGTTAACTAGCGGGCCCTTGCACTATGTAGGTTAACTAGCGGGCCCATGGATTATGTAGGTTTACTAGCAGGCACTTGGACTATCTAAGTTAACTAGAGGGCACTTGGACTATGTAGTTTCCCTAGCGGGCATTTGGACTATTTAGGTTACCATCGGGAACTTGGACTATGTAGGTTACTTAGCGGGCACTTGGACTATCTAGGTTACCTAGCAGGCACTTTGACTATCTAGGTTAAATAACGGGCACTTGGACTATGTAGGTTCTCTAGCGGGCACTTGGATTATGTAGGTTCCCTATCGGGCACTTGGATTATGTAGGTTCCCTATCGGGCACTTGGACTATGTAGGTTAACTAGCGGGCACTTGGACTGTCTAGGTAACTTAGCGGGCACTTTTACTATCTAGGTTAACGAATGGGCACTTGGACTATGTAGGTTACCTTGCGGGCACTTGGACTGTCTAGGTTACCTAGCGGGCACTTTGACTATCTAGGTTAACGAACGAGCACTTGGACTCTGTAGGTTACCTAGCGGGCACTTGGACTATGTAGGATCCCTATCGGACATTTGTACTACTTAGGTTAACTAGCGGGCACTTTGACTATCTAGGTTAACTTGCGGGCACTTGGACTATCTAGGTCAACAAGCGGGCCCTTGTACTATGTAGGTTAACTAGCGGGCACTTGGACTATCTAGGTTTCCTAGCAGGCACTAGGACTATGTACATACCCTAGCGCGCACTTGGACTATGTAGGTTCCCTAGCGGGCACTTGGACTATCTAGGTTAACTAACGGTCACTTGAACTATGTACGTTCCCTGGTAGGCACTTGGACTATGTGGGTTTCCTGGTGGGCATTTGGACTATCGATGTTACCTAATGGGCACTTGGACTATGTAGGTTCTCTAGCGGGCACTTGGACTATGTAGGTTGCCTAGCGGGCAATTGGAAAATGTAGGTTAACTAGGGGGCACTAGGACTATCTTGGTTACCTAGCGAGCATTTGGACTATGTAGGCTCCCTAGTGGTCATTTGGACTATATAGATTACCTAGCGGGATCTTAGACTTTGTAGGTAACCTAGCGGGCACTTGGACTATCTAGGTTACCTATCTGGCACTTGAACTATCTACGTTACCTAGCGGGTACTTGGACTATGTAGGTTTCCTAGTGGGCCTTTGGACTATGTAAGTTACCTAGCGGGCACTTGGACTATGTGGGTTCCCTAGCGGGCATTTGGACTATCAAGGTTACCTAACGGGCACTTGGACTATGTAGGTTCCCTAGCGGGCACTTGGATTATGTAGGTTCCCTATCGGGCACTTGGACTATGTAGGTTAACTAGCGGGCATTTGGACTATGTAGGTTACCTAGCGGGCACTTAGACTATGTAGGTTCCCTATCGGGCACTTGGAGAATTTAGGTTAACTAGGGGGCACTAGGACAATGTAGGTTTCCTAGCTGGCCCTTTGACTATCTAGGTTACCTAGGGGGAACCTGGACTATCTAGGTTACCTAGCGGACACTTGGACTATGTACGTTCCCTAGCGGGCACTTGGACTATCTAGGTTACCTAGCGGGCACTTGGACTATGTACGTTTCCTAGCGGGTACTTGGACTAGGTAGGTTCCATAGCGGGCACTTGGTCTATCTAGGTTAACTAGCGGGCACTTGGTCTATCTAGGTTAACTAGCGAGCACTTTGACTATCTAGGTTAACTAGCGGGCATTTGGACTATTAGGGCCCCTAGCGGGCACTTGGACTATCTAGGTTACCTAGCAGGCACTTGGATTATGAAGGATCCCTAAAGGGCACTTGGACTATCTAGGTTTCCTAGCCGGCATTTGGACTATGTAGGTTAACTAGCAGGCCCTTGCACTATGTAGGTTAACTAGCGGGCCCATGGATTATTTAGGTTTACTAGCAGGCACTTGGACTATCTGGGTTACCTAGCGGGCACTTGGACTATCTAGGTTACCTAGCAGGCATTTTGACTATCTAGGTTAACTAACGGCACTTGGACTATGTAGGTTCCCTAGCGGGCACTTGGATTATGTAGGTTCCCTATCGGGCACTTGGATTATGTAGGTTCCCTATCAGGGACTTGGACTATGTAGGTTAACTAGCGGGCACTTAGACTGTCTAGGTAACCTAGCGGGCACATGGACTATCTAGGTTAACGAACGGGCATTTGGACTATGTAGGTTACCTAGCGTGCACTTGGACTATCTAGGTTTCCTAGCAGACACTCGGACTATGTACATACCCTAGCACGCACTTAGACTATCTAGGTTACCTAGCGGGCACTTGGACTATCTAGGTTACCTAACGGGCACTTGGACTATGTAGGTTACCTAGTGGGCACTTTGACTATTTAGGTTAACTAGAAGGCACTTGGACTATCAAGGTTAACTAGCGGGCACTTGGACTATCTAGGTTAACTAGCGGGCACTTGGGCTATCTACGTTACCTAGCGGGCACTTGGACTATGTAGGTTAACGAACGGGCACTTGGACTATGTAGGTAACCTAATGGTCACTTGGACTGTCTAGGTTACCTAGCAGGGACTTGGACTATGTAGGATCCCTATCGGACATTTGTACTACTTAGGTTAACTAGCGGGCACTTTGACTATCTAGGTTAACTAGCGGGCACTTGGACTATCTAGGTCAACTAGCAGGCCCTTGTACTATGTAGGTTAACTAGCGGGTACTTGGACTATCTAGGTTAACTAGCGGACCTTGGACTATGTAGGTTAACTAGCGGGCCCTTGGACTATGTAGGTTAACTAGCGGGCACTTGGACTATCTAGGTTTCCTAGCAGGCACTCGGACTATGTACATACCCTAGCGCACACTTGGACTATCTAGGTTACCTAGCGAGCACTTGGACTATGTCCGTCCCCTAGTGGGCACTTCGACTATCTAGGTTACCTAGCGGGCACTTGGACTATGTAGGTTAACTAGCGGACACTTGCACGATCTAGATTAACTAGCGGGCCCTTGCACTATGTAGGTTAACTAGCGGGCCCATGGATTATGTAGGTTTACTAGCAGGCACTTGGACTATCTAGGTTAACTAGCGGGCACTTGGACTATGTAGTTTCCCTAGCGGGCATTTGGACTATTTAGGTTACCATCGGGAACTTGGACTATGTAGGTTACCTAGCGGGCATTTGGACTATCTAGGTTACCTAGCAGGCACTTTGAATATCTAGGTTAACTAACGGACACTTGGACTATGTAGGTTGCCTAGCGGGCACTTGGACTATGTAGGTTCCCTAGCGGGCACTTGGATTATGTAGGTTCCCTATCGGGCACTTCGACTTTGTAGGTTAACTAGCGGGCACTTGGACTGTCTAGGTAACCTAGCGCGCACTTGGACTATCTAGGTTAACGAACGGGCACTTGGACTATGTAGGTAACCTAGCGGCCACTTGGACTGTCTAGGTTACCTAGCGGGCACTTTGAATATCTAGGTTAACGAACGGGCACTTGGACTATGTAGGTTACCTAGCGGGCACTTGGACTATGTAGGATCCCTATCAGACATTTGTACTGCATAGGTTAACTAGCGGGCACTTGGACTATCTTGGTTAACTAGCGGACCTTGAACTATGTAGGTTAACTAGCGGGCCCTTGGACTATGTAGGTTAACTAGCGGGCACTTGGACAATCTAGGTTTCCTAGCAGGCACTCGGACTTTGTACATACCCTAGCGCGCACTTGGACTATCTAGGTTACCTAGCGGGCCCTTGGACTATCTTGGTTTACTAACGGGCACTTGGACTATGTAGGTTCCCTAGCGGGCCCTTGGACTATGTAAGTTCCCTAGCAGGCACTTGGACTATGTGGGTTTCCTGGCGGGTATTTGGACTATCTAGCTTACCTAACTGGCACTTGGACTATGTAGGTTCTCTAGCGGGCACTTGGACTATTTAGGTTAACAAGAAGGCACTGGGACTATCAAGGTTAACTAGCGGGCATTTGGACTATCTAGGTTAACTAGCGGGCACTTGGGCTATCTACGTTACCTAGCGGGCACTTGGACTATGTAGGTTAACGAACGGGCACTTGGACTATGTAGGTAACCTAATGGTCACTTGGACTGTCTAGGTTACCTAGCGGGGACTTGGACTATTTAGGTTAACTAGCGGGCACTTGGACTATGTAGAATCCCTATCGGATATTTGTACTACTTAGGTTAACTAGCGGGCACTTGGACTATCTAGGTTACCTAGCAGGCACTTTGACTATCTAGGTTAACTAACGGCACTTGGACTATGTAGGTTCCCTAGCGGGCACTTGGATTATGTAGGTTCCCTATCGGGCACTTGGATTATGTAGGTTCCCTATCAGGGACTTGGACTATGTAGGTTAACTAGCGGGCACTTGGACTGTCTAGGTAACCTAGCGGGCACATGGACTATCTAGGTTAACGAACGGGCACTTGGACTATGTAAGTTACCTAGCGGGCACTTGGACTATCTAGGTTTCCTAGCAGACACTCGGACTATGTACATACCCTAGCACGCACTTAGACTATCTAGGTTACCTAGCGGGCACTTGGACTATCTAGGTTAACTAACGGGCACTTGGTTTATGTAAGTTCCCTAGCAGGCACTTGGACTATTTGGGTTTCCTGGCGGGCATTTGGACTATCTAGGTTACCTAACGGGCACTTTGACTATTTAGGTAAAAAAATATAGTTTTGCAACTTCAATCACCATTATCTGAATAATAACTGTCCTTGAATAGGTTTCCATTTTACTTCAGAGCCACATGCATGGACCGAGAGACCCGCAGTGTATCCCTGACCCCTGCTCTATAGACTTCAGTAATTGTTCTCTGAGGGATTCTCTGCTCATATACACTTCTAGTCACACGACATACCATGACCAACAGGGTCGTTCAAACCCTCTCCAGAGATTCTGCAAGGGTGTGAGTGTGTGTTTGCGTGTGTGTGTGTGTGGAAAAAGAACACGAAGTCAGAAGACATCCAGTGATTATGGAAGGGTATGAGTGTGAATGTGTGTGTGTGTGTGTGTAAAAAGGACACGAAGTCAGAAGCCCTCTACAGATTCTGAAAGGATGTGTGTGTTTGTATGTAAAAAGGACATGACTTTAGAAGCCCTCCAGAGATTCTGCAAGGGTGTGCGTGTGTGTGTGTATGTGTGTGTGTGTGTGTGTGTGTGTAAAGGACAAGATGTCAAAAGCCCTCTAGAGATTCTTCAAGGGTATGAGTGTGAGTGGGTGTGTAAAAAGGACACGAAGTCAGAAGCCCTCTGAAGATTCTAAGGGTGCATGTATGTGTGTGTTTGGAAAAAGGACATGAAGTCCGAAGCCCTAAGGAGATTCTGGAAGGGTATGATTGTGAGTGTGTGTGTGTGTGTGTGTGTGTGTGTGTGTGTGTAAAAAACAAGAATTCAGAAGCCCTCTATACATTCTGCAAGGGTGTGTGTGTGTCTGTGTGGGTGTGTGCGTGTAAAAAGGACAGGAAATCAGAATCCCTCCAGATATTCTGCAAGGGTGCGTGCATGTGTGTATATGTGTGTGTGTTAGTGTGTAAAAAGGACACGAAGTCAGAAGCCCTCCAGAGGTTCTGCAAGTGTGTGTGTGTGTGTGTGTGTGTGTGTATGTGTAAAGGACAGTAAATCAGAAGCCTTCTAGAGATTCTGCAACGGTGTGTATGTGTGTTTGCGTGTAAAAAAGACACAATGTCAGAAGCCCTCTAGTGATTCTGCCTGGGTATGAGTGTTAGTGTGTGTGTGTGTGTGTATGTGTGTGTGTGTGTAAAAGGAAACAAAATCAGAAGCCCTCTAGTGATCCTGCAAGGGGTGTGTGTGTGTGTGTGTGTGTGTGTAAAAAGGACATGAAGTCAGACGCCTTCCAGACATTCTGCAAGGGTATGGGTATGCATTTGGATGTGAGTGTGACCGTGTGTGTGTGTGTGTGTGTGTGTGTGTGTGTGTGTGTAAAAAGGACCCGAAATCAGAAGCCCTGTTTGTGAACCCTGGCTCTATTCCTTAGTGGTCCTTATCTCTCAATTTTGGATGCCCAGATACCTGAGGGTGTCATGGTTCTGTGTTGGGGTTCTAATGGCAAGGACAGCAGTTAGGCCCCACCAGGCACTCCAAAGGAGAAAGATGACACTTTGTGGTCCCCTAGATAGTTCGTATCGGAAACCCACAGGGGCAGTTTTGCTGTGTTCTGTAGGGTCACTGAGTCAGAATCGACTCAGCGACAGTGAATGTGGTTGAGTGTTTGAGCACAGTTCCTTTCATCCTCTGTGCAGGCAGCTCTGTTTTAGAGGAGTTAGGCCAGTCCCATGTATTAGACTCTCCTTCAGAACAACTGGGCAAGTGTGAGTCTGCGTGTTTCTAACGTCATCTTATTTTCCTCATTCAAGGGATGTGGAGAGCAGGGGTCTTCAAATCGGTTTAAAGAGAGAAAGGAGATAAAAAAGAGAACAAAGAAAAAGAGGGTGAAAAAGGATTGGAGGGGGCGGGGCTCTGAGGAGATGAGGATGATGCTCAGGCTTCTAAGGCTGTCAATCAGCCTGGTAGCCAACTGTGAGCTTACCTGGTGCACCTCCAAGATCCCAGAATCCCTAGTTGACAGTGGAATTTGCATAGCGAACTGGCTCATTGAGCCGAGCCGGAGGCCTCTGTCTGCAGAAGAGACCAAGCCCTGTGCTGCAGCTCCTGCTCCCATCTGCAAGCAGTGGGGTCCAGATGCGGGTCCTGTGTCTGCTTCCTGTTGTAAAAGGCAGTGTTGGGACAAGTAGCTTTCTACTGAGTCTCTCCTCCGTCTACGCAGTCGACCCCCTTACCTGGGGGAGCAGTCTCCAGGCTTGCTGTGGCCAGCTAATAGCAAGTAGTAGGCACAGCACTAATGAAGAGAGGGGACAGCTGGGCAGAGGGCCTAAACCTGCTGAGCGCCATGGCCCCTGAGACACTGGCGAGCTGTTGGCTCCCAGCTCCTTGTCCCTGACTCTTACCTGCCTTCCTCTCTCGAGTTCACTCTTGAATTTCAGTCTCCATGCAATCTCACCCAGCCTTGCTGCCTGACTGGAGAGGGAGCCTGGAGGCTGTTAGAATGGCGCTGCTCAGTCTCTTTGGGCTAAAGAGTCTGACTTGGGCCAGCAGCTCCATGAAGTTCCCTCCCTCAGGTAGTTTTCTGCCTCTCCATCCCCCTTAGTCTCCCTGCAGGCCTGACCTTCCACTTGCTTCCTCATCCAACATGTGGAGGGCTGGCTCTTGCCAAGTACACACATGGGTGCAGACATGAGAGATCCCACTCTCTCCTGGAAACAAGGAGGTCTGTAAACAAGGGCACAGCTGAGGCCTGTTCTTACCCAAATCATGTGCATCCTTCTCTCTGCCCTCTGCCCTGGGGTAGGGACAAGGGCTCTGGGAAGACCGGCCACCCCATCACTGGGCACCCAGGGCTCCCTACAGGCCCTTGCACCGTGTGGGGCTACAGAAGGGGAGAAAGGCAGAAGAGTGCTGCCAGGAGCCAGCTGCACTCTGGCAACATGGGGTCCTCTGGGCTGGGCCACTGAGGTGGGGTGCTAAGCCTGTGCTCCCCTCTCCCTCTCCCCAGGTGTGTGGTTGTGCTCTTCAATCCCCGGAAACACAAGCAGCACCACATCCTCAACAGCTCCAGGTAAATGGGCTCTGGGGCTTTGGGGAGTGCCACCTTTCCCCAGGGACGGCCAGAGGGGTGCCACCTGCTTCTCTGTAGCATTGGGCCCTGTTGGGCCCCAGGCCTGCAAGGAAGCAGCACAGGGAGGGCGGGTTTGCTGCCCTTGTTTTGAGAGGGGACTGTGAGAGGCCAGACCTGGGCCAGGTTGCCAGTGCCCCTCTTGAGCCTGCCCCCATTCCTTTCAGGAAAACCATCACTGCCCTTGCCTTCTCTCCTGATGGCAAGTACCTGGTCACCGGCGAGGTGAGTGAGGAAGGAAGCTCAGGCACTGCAGAGGGGGTGGCCTGGCCTTAGCAGAGAGTGACAGCCTGCGGCCCTCATAGGACTGGTGCCAAGTTTGATTTTCTGTACTGATGTCCACTTTGGGTGTTTGGTCTGCCCTAGAGCAGTGTTCTTAGGCTGTAGCCTGCGTCAGAAGTGCTATGGTGGTCCCATAGTACAGACTGCTGACTCTCGGGCTCAGCAGGTCTGGGGTGGCTCTCTTCAGTTTGCAATGCTAACAAGGAGTTCCCGGTGAGGCTGAAGCTGCCAATTTGGGAACCACATTTTGAAAAACACCTCCTTAAAACATTCCTTATCCCTGGAGTCCCCCTGCTGGTCAGAGTGTGGAACAGGGCTGCCCTCCCATAGACTTGCCCTGTGAGGCTGTGGGAGCAAACCGCAGGAGTGGTGGTTCTTGCCCATTCAAATCACGCCAGGAGCCCATCCCTGAGAGTCCCTGTTCCCCAACACTGATCACATTCCCTCCGGGGGTGTCCTTGATTCATGTGCAGGCACATTAGGTTAGGTGTCCTTCATTTATGTGCAGGCTCTTGTCCAGTGGCTGGGAGGGCCAGGCCTCCGTGGATGGGGAGGGAGCTGGCTGCCTCTGGCCTTTACTTCGTGGTCTTCGTCCCCGCAGAGTGGACACATGCCTGCTGTGCGGGTATGGGACGTGTCGGAGCGCAGCTAGGTGGCAGAGCTTCAGGAGCATAAGTATGGCATGGCGTGTGTGGCCTTCTCACCCAGCACCAAGTACATTGTCTCAGTGGGCTACCAGCATGACATGATCGTCAATATCTGGGCCTGGAAGGTGAGTGGGCTGCTGGCCTCAGGACAGGCAGGGCCAGGAGGGGAGCCAAGAAACTGCTGACAGGTGGCCTTCACTTCCGCCTGCTGGCCTCAGTCCCTCTCTAGAGAACTCTGAGCAGAAAGGAGCAACTGTGTATCTAGGATGCTGAAGAAGGGGCAGAAGGAGAGGTCAAGTTCACAGCTTGTCTAACCTCCTTCAGTGTGTAAGTTTCTTTTCCCTCAGCTCCTAGAAGCAGAGCCTTGATTTCCCTTGACTTTCTCTCCAGAAAAAACATTGTAGTGGCTTCCAACAAGGTGTCCAGTCGGGTGACAGCAGTATCCTTCTCTGAAGACTGCAGCTACTTTGTCATTGCAGGCAACCGGCACATCAAATTCTGGTACCTTGATGACAGCAAGACCTCAAAGGTGAGGCAGCAAGTAGCCACCAGGGTGGGGTCTGCCCAGATCTGTTCCACCTGCGCCCCCTTCTGCATGCTCAAAAGCCCCTTGGAAGTCTCAGCTGGGCCAGGTGCTATGTCAATCTGCAAGGGAAGCCTTTTCCCTCTCTCCCCAGGGCCTGCTTTCCAGGGGGTAGCCTGCAGGGTGGGTGGGTGGGTGGCACCTGTGGTGTGCCTCCACAGGTGAATGCCACTGTGCCCCAGCTGGGCCGCTCCGCGCTCCTGGGGGACCTGCGGAACAACCTGTTCACTGATGTAGCCTGTGGCCGCGGGAAGAAGGCTGACAGCACCTTTTGTATCACATCCTCGGGGCAGCTGTGCGAGTTCAGTGACCGGAGACTGGTGGACAAGTGGGTGGAGCTGAGGGTAAGTGAATGCTTTGTCGGCACCCTCCTGTCTGTCACCTCCAGGCTCCGGGGTTCCTCAGGCTAGCATCGGGGTCTGCATGCACGCTGGGGGAGGCCCCAGGCGGAGGAAGGTGTTTGGGAACCTCTCAGCTCACTCGCGCTCTCTGTCTCTGCCTCTTCCTCTGCTTTCCTCTTCTGCTCAGCACAAAGATAGCATCACAGTAAGTGTGCTGGCCCTGTCTGCTGCCTCTGCTGCCTTTCTCTTGGCCGGCCTTTTCTGAGTGTGTCTTTGCCTAAAACTCAGGTGCCTTATACGGCTTGCTGACTCCTTCCCCCTAATTGCACGGAGCTGTGGGCCATCTGGCTAGCTGCTGTTAGAGGGAGTGGCAATGAGGGGCTCCGGCCAGGGCAGCTGGCCTGCCTTGCACTTGTCCTTGCCTCTTGGCTCATGGCTGTTGAGGTGTCGGGTGAAGGAGTGCGCAGACACCCTTGCTGACTGGGGCTTCTGTGCTCACAGACCACAGTGGCCCACTGCATCTCGGTGAGCCAGGACTACATCTTCTGTGGCTGTGCTGACGGCACCGTGCGCCTTTTCAACCCCTCCAACCTGCACTTCCTCAGCACGCTGCCCCGGCCCCATGCCCTGGGGACAGACATTGCCAGCATCAGAGGCCAGGTGAGCGGTGTGGGTGGGCCCCTGAGTCCTGTCAGAGCCCCACTCTGTGCCAGGCCATCCTTGGCATGCTGCAAGGAGAGGAGGGCACACATAGACCTCTGGGAAGACCCTTGCAGTCAAGCACAGGTGGGTCTTTTAGCATTTCTTGCTCACTGTGGGCAACCGTGTTAATCTGAGTCTGCAGTGTGGTAATGCATTGTCCTGTAAAGACCACAGCTAGGACAGACGGGCAGTTCCTTAGGGTTTCTTTTTTTATTTTATTTATTTTATTTTTTATTTTTTATTTTAACAATTTATTGGGGCTGATACAATTCTTTTCACAGTTCATACATATACATACATCAATTGTATAAAGCACATCTGTACAGTCTTTGCCCTAATCATTTTTTCTCTTTTCTTCTTTTACATTTTATTAGGGACTCAAACAACTCTTACCACAATCCATACATATACATACATCAATTGTATAAAGCACATCCATACATTCCCAAAGCATTTGCTCTCCACTTAAGCCCCTTGCATCAG
Source organism: Tenrec ecaudatus (assembly GCF_050624435.1). Lineage (NCBI taxonomy): Eukaryota > Metazoa > Chordata > Mammalia > Afrosoricida > Tenrecidae > Tenrec > Tenrec ecaudatus. Next base: position 377,349 of record NW_027458253.1, on the reverse strand, counting down.
GTCCTCTTTACCCCCCCCCTCCCCATTCCCCCCTCCCTCATATGCCCTTGGTAATTTATACATCGTTATTTTGTCATATCTTGCCCTATCCAGAGTCTCCCTTCCCCCCTTCTCTGCTGTCCCTCTCCCAGGGAAGAGGTCACATGTGGATCCCTGCAATCAGCTCCCCCTTCCAACCCACTCACCCTCCACTCTCCCAGCATCGTCCCTCACACCCCTGGTCCCGAAGGTATCATCCACCCTGGATTCCCTGTACCTCCAACCCTCATATGTACCAGTGTACAGCCTCTGTCCTATCCAGCCCTGCAAGGTAGAATTCGGATCATGGTAGTTGGGGGGAGGAAGCATCCAGGATCTGGGGGAAAGCTGTGTTCCTCATCGATACCACCTCACACCCTAATTAACCCATCTCCTCTCCTAAACCCCTCTATGAGGGGATCTCCATTGGCCGTTACTTGGGCCTTGGGTCTCCACTCTGCACTTCCCCCTTCATTTAATATGATATATATATACATATATACACATACATATATACATATACACATATATACACATACATACACACACTTATATCTTTTTTTTTTTTTTTGCATGATGCCTTATACCTGGTCCCCTGGGCACCCCGTGATCGCACTGGCCGGCGTGCTTCCTCCATGCGGGCTTATTTGCTTCTGAGCTAGATGGCCGCCCGCTCACCCCCAAGCCTCCAAGACCCCAGACACTATCTCCCCTGATAGTCGGGCACCATCAGCTTTCCTCACCACACTTGCCCATTCACCCATCTGCCCTCAGCGATCCCATCATGGAGGTGTGCAGTCAATGATATGATTTTTTGTTCTTTGATGCCTGGTAACTGATCCCTCCGGGACCACTCGATCACACAGGCTGGCGTGTTCTTCCATGTGGACTTTGTTGCTTCTGAGCTAGATGGCCGCTTGCTTCTCTTCAAGCCTTTAAGACCCCAGTCACTATCTCCCTTGATAGCCGGGCACCATCAGCTTTCTTCACCACATTTACTTGTTCACTCACTTTGGCTCCAGCTGTTGTGTTGGGAGAGTGAGCATCATAGAGTTCCAATTTAATAAAAGAAGGTATTCATGCATTGAGGGAGTGTTTGAGTAGAGGTCCAAGGTCCTTCCGCCACCTTCTGAGAGAGACTGGAAACCTGACGGAGCAGGCCTTTCTCCCTCAGGGTGGTGCTGCGTTGCAGCTGCGGTAGGAGGGGCTTATTGTAGCCTTGGGCCTTGGGTTGGGTGATTGCAGGAAGTGAAGTTTTGCTCTGGTTTCAGTGCTGTCAGGAAGCGGGGCAGTTCTGCAGTTGGGTATATTAATTTCTCTTTCAGGGCAGGACGGGACTAAATCTGCAATTGGTAGGAAATGATATATGACCATGGTTGTGGCTTGCACAGTGTCCTTCCTTGTCCTCTGACGTGAGTCTAGAAGGGCCTGACATCTGCTTGGCTGCATCACGGCCACACACTGTCCCCGCCTGACGTTGGGGGCTATGAAATAACTTGTGTTCTTTTGGAGAGCCCCATGGCAAGGAATGCCAGGCTAGCTGCTGCGTTCTTTCTCCAGTGACTGCTGGCCAACCTGCTGCTCCTCCCTTGAGTGCCCCATTTCATTAGCGCTCACTCACCAGTTTGCCCTGTCTGCCCTGGACACCCCGGCCCCCCTCTTTCCTCAGTCACCTTTTCGCTGCAGTGGCCAATGCGAAGTATCCGGACACCATCGCCTTGACCTTTGATCCTGCAAATCAGTGGCTGTCTTGTGTGTACAATGACCATAGTATTTATGTCTGGGTTGTGAAGGACCCAAGAAAGTGGGCAAGGTGTATTCAGCTCTCTATCATTCCTCCTGCTTCTGGAGTGTAGAGGTACGTGGGCCAGATCTGCTGAGACTGACCGTGTTTCCTGGGCTACTATTAGGAGCTGGAGTTCCTCAAGTGTGGAATTTGTTTCCTCCAGCACCCTTGCTCCCCCAGCAGTGCCACTGGGTCCCTGCGTATCTGTTAATTGGCTCTGAGGATGGGAGGGGATTTTAGTGCTGACTCATCTCAGACGTTTTTCAGTATGCCCCTGTGCAGTCTTAGCTTTGCCTCTTTGGACATGTTCCTGAACTTGACCAAACCTTAGTTTCTGCAATTGTGAAATGACATACCTGATGCATTTGATTTTTACGAAAAGGAGACAATGTAAGTGGGAGATTTAGAATGCCTAGTACTTACTAGGTGCTTGGTTAATGTATATTCCTTTACTTGTTAAAGACAAGAGCTAATCATTATGACTTGCTTGCTCTGGGAAAAGCCTGGGGCTAAGTCTTGACCAACCTTTTCTCTACTCTCATCCCGTCCCATCTCTGTGGGCAGCCAAGGTCTGACCCAGGTCCCTCTGGTCCTTGTGCTCCTCCAGGTCTACCCTGAGGTGAAGGACAGTCAACAGGCCTGCCTGCCCCCGAGCTCCTTTATCACCTGCTCTTCTGACAGCACCATCCGCCTGTGGAATACAGAGAGCTCTGGGGTGCATGGCTCCACCCTGCACCGAAACATCCTCAGCCACGTGAGCTTGGTGCCCCCACACCACAGTCTCAGGATCTGAGTCTCCAGAACAGACTGTTCCAGATGTTTCTCAAAGTGTATGAGTGTGTGTGTGTGTGTGTGTGTGTGTGTGTGTAAAAAGGACCCGAAGTCAGAAGCACTCTAGACATTCTGCAAGGGTGTGTGAGTGTGTGTGTGTGTGTGTGTAAAAAGGACCCGAAGTCAGAAGCCCCTTACAGTTTCTGCAAGAGTGTGTGTGTGTTTGTGTTTGTAAAAATGACATTAAGTCAGACACCCTCCAGAGATTCAGAAAGGGTTTGTGTGTGTGTGTATGTGTGTAAAAAGGGCACGAAGTCAGAAGCGCTCTAGAGATTCTGCCATGGTGTGTGTGTGTGTTTGTGTAAAAAGAACAAGAAGTCAGAAGCCCTCTAGAGGTTCTGCAAGGGTCTGAGTGTGAGTGTGTGTGTGTTTGTAAAAAGACACGAAGTCAGAAGCCCTCCAGCGATTCTGCAAGAATGTTTGTGTATTTGTGTAAAAAGGAAACCAATTCAGAAGCCTTCTACAGTTTCAGCAACGGTGTGTATGTGTGTGTGTCTGTAAAAAGGAGAAGAAGTCAGAAGCTCTCCTAAAATTCTGCAAGGGTATGAGTGTGAGTATGTGTGTGTGTGTGTTTAAAAGGACACGATATCAGAAGCTCTCTAGAGATTATTGAAGGCTGTGTGTGGGTGTGACTGTAAAGGACACAAAGTCAGAAGCCCTCCAGAGATTAGGAACGGGTGTGAGTGTTTGTGTGTGTCTGACTAAAAAAGACACAAATTCAGAAGCCCTCCAGAGATTCTGCAAGGGTATGAGTGTGAGTATGTGTGTGTATATAAAAATGACACGATGTCAGAAGCCCTCTAGAGATTATGCAAGGTTGTGTGTGGTTGTGTGTGTAAAGGACACGAAGTCAGAAGCACTCAAGAGATTCTGCAAAGGTGTGTGTGTGTGTGTGTGTGTGTGTGTGTGTGTGTGTGTGTGTGTAAAAAGAACGAAGTCAGCAGCCCTCCAGAGATTCTCCAAGGGTGCGTGTATGTGTCTGTGTGTGTAAAAATGAAACAAAATCAGAAGCCCTCTAGTGATTCTGGAAGGGTGTGTGTGTGTGTGTCCTAAAAAGGACACGAAGTCAGAAGCCCTCCAGAGATTCTGTAGGGGCATGAGTGTGTGTCTGTGTGTGTGTGTGTGTGTGTGTGTGTAAGTAAAACCTACAGTCAGACGCCCTCCAGAGATTTTGCAAGTGTTTTTGTGTGTATGTGAGTGTAAAAAGGACATGAAATCAGACGCCCTACAGAGATTCTGCATGGGTGCGTGTATGTTTGTGTGTGTAAAAAGGACACGAAACTAGAAGCCTTATACAGATTCTGGAAGTGCGTGTGTGTTTGCGTTTGTAAAAAGGACATTAAGTCAGAAACCCTCCAGAGATTCTGAAAGTGTGTATGTGTGTGTGTGTTTGTGTGTGTAAAAATTACACGAAGTCATAAGCCCCCTAGAGATTCTGCCATGTGTGTGTGTGTGTTTGTGTAAAAAGGACACGAAGTTAGAAGCCCTCTAGAGATTCTGCAAGGGTCTGAGTGTGAGTGTGTGTGCGTGTGTTTGTGTGTGTGTAAAAAGCACACGAAGTCAGAAGCCCTCCTGAGATTCTGCAAGATTGTGTGTGTATTTGTGTAAAAAGGAAACCAAATCAGTAGCCTTCTAGAGATTTGCAAGGATGTGTGTGCGTGTGAGTGTAAAGGACACGAAGTCAGAAGCTCTCAAGGGATTCTGCAAGTGTATGAGTGTGTTTCAAAAGGGCACGAATAAGAAGCCCTCCAGAGATTTTTCAAAGGTGTGAGTGTTTGTGTGTGTGTGTGTGTGTCAAAAAAGGAAATGAATTCAGAAGCCCTCCAGAGATTCAGCAAGGGTGCGTGATAGTTTGTGTGTGTGTGTGTGTAAAAAGGACAGTAAATCAGAAGCCTTCTAGAGATTCTGCAATGGTGTGTATGTGTATGTGTAAAAAGGAGAAGTCAGAAGCCCTCCAGAGATTCTGCAAGGGTGCGTGTATGTGTGCATGTGTGTGTGTGAGTGTGTAGAAAGGACACAAATTCAGAAGACCTGCAGATATTCTGCAAGGGTGTGTGTGCATGTGTGTGTACAAAGGACACGAGGTCAGAAGCCCTCCAGATATTCTGAGAGAGTGTGAGTGTGTGTGTGTATCTATAAAAAGGACACGAGATCAGAAGCATTCTAGAGATTCTGCAAGGGTGTGTGAGTGTGTGTGTGTGTAAAAAAGAGAAAAAGTCAGAAGCTCTCTAGAGTTTCTGTAAGAGTTTGTTTGTTTCTGTTTGTAAAAATGACATTAAGTCAGACACCCTCCAGATATTCAGAAAGGGTGTGTGTGTGTGTGTTGTGTGTGTGTGTGTGTGTGTGTAAAAAGGGCACGAAGTCAGAAGCCCTCTAGAGATTCTGCCGTGGTGTGTGTGTGTGTGTTTGTGTTAAAAGAACAAGAAGTAATAAGCCCTCTAGAGATACTGCAAGGGTCTGAGGGGGAGTGTGTGTGAGTGTGTGTGTGTGCGCGTGTGTGTGTAAAAAGGGCACGAAATCAGAAGCACTCTAGAGATTCTGCCGTGGTGTGTGTGTGTGTGTGTTTGTGTTAAAAGAACAAGAAGTCATAAGCCTTCTAGAGATACTGCAAGGGTCTGAGGGTGAGTGTGTGTTAGTGTGTGTGTGTGCGTGTGTGTGTAAAAAGGGCACGAAGTCAGAAGCCCTCTAGAGATTCTGCCGTGGTGTGTGTGTGTGTTTGTGTTAAAAGAACAAGAAGTCATAAGCCCTCTAGAGATACTGCAAAGGTCTGAGGATGAGTGTGTGTGAGTGTGTGTGTGTGCGTGTGTGTAAAAAGGACACGAAGTCAGAAGCCCTCCAGAAATTCTGCAAGATTGTGTGTGTGTTTGTGTAAAAAGAAACCAAATCAGTAGCCTTTGAGAGATTTTCAAGGATGTATGTGGGTGTGAGTGTAAAGGACATAAAGTCAGAAGCTCTCGAGATTCTGCAAGTGTATGAGTGTGTATGTGTGTGTGTGTGTGTGTGTGTGTGTCAAAAAAGACATTAAGAAGCCCTCCAGAGATTCTGCAAGTGTATGAGTGTGTGTGTGTGTGTGTGTGTGTGTGTGTGTGTGTGTGTGTGCTGGGAACGTGGATGGAGGAACGGAGGGTAGGGTAGATGCTGGGTGGGCTGAGGGGGCAGGAGTTGCCCTGCAGAGTTCTAGAACCAGGGCTGAGGGATGTGGGAGCTGTTGGGACCAGCTGGCCCTTTCGTGAATTTTAGGAGCTGCCTGAACCCCATCCACATTGACCCTCTCCAGCCCCACCTTTGGCAGATGCTGGAAGAGAAGTTCAAGGTCTTCCGGGAGAAAAGGCAGAGTGTGGGGCTGCCAGGGTGCAGACCCTGAGGGAGCTGGCAGGTGCCCTGGAACTCGCCTCCCCCAGCTCCATGGCCCTGAGTCAAGTCCACAGGAGCTGCGTTGAGGCCACATGGGTGAGGCTGGACAAGGCAATGAAAGCACGCACAGAGTTAGGTGCCCAGAGGGATAGGCCAGTGACAGCCAAGGGGCTCGGGACACAGGGGCCTACCCCAGATGTGTGTGCGTGTGTGTGCGTGACCATGTGTAGGGGTGGGCATGTGGGTGTGTGCATGCATATTTGTGTGTGTATTCTCGTGTGTGCATGTGTGTATGAAGGGGCATGGCTGACTCCAGCTCCCAGCATCAATCATCCTTCCCCGTCCAACCAAGCTCCTTCCTGCCCCCAGTTTGGAGCCGTTCAGCGCAGGTCACTCCTTGTGGCAGGACCACGAAGTGGGCTCTCCCAATGCTCCCTGAGCACGGGCCGCAGTTTCGTTGGGGGCACAGGCCCTGCTGGTCTTCTTGCTGACCGCCACTCTTAGAGCTCCCTGCCTCCCCTCCCCACACCCTCCTTGCTCGGGATCTGGTGTCTCAGTGCACTGAGCACCTGACAGGTCCTGCAACCAAAATCCTGGGGCTGGGTGGCCCCTGGGCCAGCCCTCTCCTCACTGACTGTTGGAGGTGCTACAGGCAGACCCCCTGACAGGCAGCCCACTCGCTCCCTGAGCCGCCGTCCTCATGTGCTCAGGGCTCCCCATCTTTTTGCCTTCCTCCCAACATGCGTGTCAAGACCCTTTCCTCCCTCGGGCCCTGCCTGTGGCCCCCGGGCCTCATCAGGAACCTGCTGTGATCAGAGGAAACCATCCATCTTCTAACCACCGAAGGGCCAGAAGGCGCGAATGTACAGCGATGATAATAGGTAAAGGTCACGGTAAAGTCACAGAGGACAGGAAAGACAGGGGCGAGAGAATACAGTACAGAGTCAGACATGTTTAATTAGGCATGCTCACTTCAGCTCCTCTTGATGGACCACGTGGAACTGGGAGAAGTGGAACCTTTGCTATCTTGGGACGTGTATAGGGAGCCTGGAGACACACCTCTTCAGTAGTGACATGGGTCACAAGGTGGGCGGTATCTACCGTAAGGCCCTTGTACTTGAGCTCACCAAGGTGAGGAAAGCTAATACCTGCATTGGGGGAAGCTACAAGGGGGGCAGGGTGTCACGGTGGGAAGAGAGGGCAAAAGGATCATATCTGCTTCTACACAGAGATACAATCAGCCATGTGCTCACATTAAGGCAGCCTAGCTGTTAACGGAGAATCAGTGGGAATGATTTTTAAAGCAGGATAATGTACTTGGACTTTACCTCTAACTTACCAAAGTAGAGGCTTTCCTACCGTGGAATACCAGCTTTCCAGATTCTCCCTGTTATAAGTTAGGGAATAGAGTCTTCGTCCTATTTCCCTCCGTGTTAAAGCCCCACAAATCCCCAAGCCACAGTCTTTGCTCAAAAGGAGGTGGCCCTGTTCTAAGGGAGAAAGTTGCTGGCCCTCCTTCCCGCTGTGCCCTCGACTTCCACAAGGCGGCGCTCGAGCTGTGGGGCCACATGCAGAAGGTGGTCCTGGTGGAGGGTTCTGTCCTTGGCCACGACCTAGCGTCTGTGAAGGTCCTGCAGCGCCAGCACCGCCTCCTGCAGGGGAGGGCCCCAGTCCCTCCCCCCCGCAAGAACCCCTCTTTGTAGGCAATAGATGGATGAGGAGCCTTCACCCCCAGCTGACCCCAGGCAAGACTGCAACCTGCCCATGCCCCCTCTGGGATGGGGGGTGACAGGCCTGGGCTTGACCTAGGCTGGGGTACAGTCAGGATGGCCTGCAGAGTCCTGGGTGGAGGAGCATTCAGCCTGCTCTCTGCCAGCTGCAGAGGGAGCTGGTGGCTGTGGACGAGGTGGTGGTTCAGATGCGGATGGAGGCCATCCAGGTACACCCTGCGGTCCTGGAGGTCCGGGCCGGGCAGCTGACTGAGGTGCAGGAGGCCTGGGCCAACTGGACATGAAGGCCTGGGAGCAGGGCCAGCAGCTGGAGTGGGTAGCCCATGGCCACGCCTTCCTCAGGCACTGCCAGGAACTGCTGTATGTGCCACCCCACCTGGATGCGGGCTCGCTCTGTTCCATGCGGGTGGGGGCACCCAGCTCTTCCCTGCCTCCTCCCTGTTCTGCCCTCTGGCCCTGAGACCCGTTCCCATGCCCTGTCCCCCACCCAGTATTCGGGCTCAAGAGAAGCAGGTGCTAGTCTATATCCTCAGAAGGGCCAGTTGGGGCCAAGGAGACACTGGGGCAGGAGCTCTGCCTGAGAGCCCAGGCAGTGCGGCCGGCGGGGCAACAGCTGCTGGACACCAGCCACGTCATGGCCCCAGAGATGTGCGCGCTGAGGACTAGGGCCTGGGTGGTGCGTGGCCAGAGCTCCCTTTCTTGCTTCTCCCTGCTCCACGGTAACCCAGCCCTGCCCCACCCAGGCGACACCCTGCGCCCCTCCCAACAGCCCTCTGCCCCCCAGGTCACAGTGTTTCCGGGAGCAGCACAGGCAGCTGCAGGAGCTCCGGACGGCCTGGGCCTTCATCAGGAGCACTGCCAGGTGAGCCAGGACCAGGAGGAGCTGCGGGGAATGCTGGGCCAGGCCGCGGTCTGGCTGGCCTCCTGAGAGGACCTCCTGCTAGACCCTGACTGTGGGGTGAGCAGGGATCCGCCCCTTAGAGGGCCACATACCTGACACCAGGACTTGGAAAGGCAGCTGGCGGCCCAGGAGGAGAAGCTCACCCAGCTCCAAATGTAGGTGAGGGTGTGGAGGGCGGGACTGAAGAGGGGCCGGGGGGCCTCCACCTGTGGTGGGGTCTCCAGAGCATTGATCTGCCCTGAGGGGCACACCTTCGGGGAAACAGCCACAGGGTCCTGTCCTCCATGGGCAGTCTGGCTCTGTGGGGTCCATCACAGCTTCTTCTGCCCAACTGCTCCCTCTCCTCTCCTCCTGGTTTCCCCCTCTGAGAGCTGCCCCCAGAGCAAGCCCTGTGGGACACAGAGGGTCACTATGGGTGGAAACCAATCAATAATCTCATGGGTGCAGAGCACACTCTGAGGAACACAGGGGAGATGACACTAGCTACAGAGAATCTGAGTGGAGCAAGGGTTTGTAATCCTTGTGTAGGCTGGGGGTGGGGCTGATAGGGTGGGTGGGGGATTGATACCACAGGATCCTGTGGGACTGAAAGTGAGGACCTGAGGGTGGACGGGCAGAGGGAGTGCCCCATCCTCTGAGGCAGGAAGGTGGTCAGCTAGGGTGAGTACGGAGGAAGATGAGCAGGGGCTGCTGCAGTCACGCAAATGTCACGTAAGAATCTCACTTTAGTATAAAGTGTTTGTCTCCATTGCAAAGCCACCTCTAGCAACTAGGATCCCCTCTCTCCCCATCTGGAGTTGACGAGTGAAGAAAATCAAAAACTGAAACAAAGCAGTCCACAGGACTAACGGACCACCAACACCACAGCCCTCCATCCTTGTCCTGGAGACCAGGAGAGTTAGATGGTGCCCAGCCACCGCCTCAAACTCTTTCTGTGCTGTATTCTCTCTCTCCTTCCTTCCTACTTTTTCATTAAAGCTTTTATTTCTCTTCTGCCCCTTTTCTATAGATTCTCCTTCTCTCTCTTTTTTCTTCGCCTTCCACCTCTACTAGTATCACAGCTTGTCCCTCTTCTATTACAGATTCTCCTCCCTCTCTCTCCAATTTTTTTCTTCCTCCTTCCCCATATTTTGTTAAAAACTATTTTTAAATCGTTAACCTTTTAAATCCTTTTTATTACTAACCTCCACTCCCCATAAAGGGGGTTGCTAAGGGTCCCCTGTCACACCTGGTCAAAGCAGCCTGAGGACACTCACTGAGGCTCCAGCCCCCATTCCAGCTGCTGATACATCTCTGCACTGTGGGTTACCAACCCGACAGGGAACTCGGTCTACACAGCAGTCTGACCCACCCTTACAGTAGGTCATAGGCAATTGCCTGAAAGAATCCTTAACAATAACATAGATAAGGTTACCCCGGTCTCCCAGAAGCATGGGGCCTATGAAAGAATCAAGAAAAAATCAACAGACCACATCACTCCCAACAAAGAAATAAGAGAAACGAGGCACTTAAACAGACCTAATGTCACTCATAGAAGAAACAGATATGGATCAGCCACAAAAGGAAATCTTCAGAACTCTGCTTGCAGTAATACAGGAGCTAAGAGAAGCAACCCAGAATAAGGATGCAACAATAGAAGGGATGAAATACACAATAGAGGGGATGAAGTCCACAATAGAGGGGATGAATTCTACCCACCAAAGGGAACTGCAGAAACTAACAGAGGAGGTAGCAGAGGCCACACAAAAGGTCACAGAAGCTACATCTAGGCTTGAGGAGGCTGAGAACCGTATCAGTGAACTGAGGACACTCAAACCGAATGAAGCAAGCAAGAAAAACAATCAGATGGGAAAATTAAAGAAACAGAAGACAGCCTGAGATCAATGACAGATGCTATGAAGAGGAATAATGTTCGAATAATCGGTCTACCGGAACACAACATAACACAAAAAAGGACAGCAAAGATAGCAAAGGAATTTCTGGAAGAAGATTTTCCCAACCTAGCAAAGGAGAATCAGACTTTCATACAGGAAGCAGAGAGGACGCCGGCTAAGGTAAACACCAAGAGCAACACGCCAAGACATATAATAGTAAAAATATCCAACTTAGAGGAAAAAGAGAAAATTTATGAGCAGCAAGAGAAAGGAAGACAGTCACATACAAAGGAGCCCAGGTAAGAATATGCTCAGACTTATCAGCAGAAACCATGAAGGAGGAGAGAATGGAGCAAGATCTTCCAAAAACTGAAAGACAAAAATGCCTCACCCAGAATCCTATACCCTGCCAAGTTATCCATTAAGATAGAGGGTAAGGGTCTTCCAGGACAAGGAAGAACTCAAAAATATGCTTCAAGTCACCCGACCCTGCAGAAGATACTGGCGGACTCACTATGGCCAGAAGATCAAGCTCCAACTAGAACCATCGGGAGGCCACCATATATCCCATCTCCATCTAGAAGTTAACATGCCAGCAACAAGTACCAGGACAACAGGGTCTCAGATGGAAAAGAGGACATGATAGAAACCCTCACTCAAACGCAGCACACTGATATGAAGGGAGATAGGTAAAGACCCAAAACACAAAACAGAGTATGGAAACTATGAAGCCAGAGATAGTAATAATCACTCTGAATACCAATGGGCTCAATTCGTACATTAAAAGTAAGAGGCTGGAGGACTGGATTAGAAAACATAACCCATCAATCTGCTTCCTGCAAGAGACCCACCTTAAGCTAGCAGACAAGCTGATGGTTCCCGGCTATCAAAAATATATAGCGTCTGGGGTCTTAAAGGCTTGAAGGCAAATAAGCGGCCATCTAGCTCAGAAGCAACAAAGCCCAAAGAGAAGAAGCACACGGCCTAAGCGAATACAAGGTGTTGAATGGACCATGTAGCAGGCACCAAGGAACAAAAACAATCATTGTGTGATCACCTTCCTCACATAATCACTGAAGACGAAAGTGTGCATAAGCAAGTGTGGTGAAGAAGGCTGATGGTGCCCGGCTACTGAGAGACATAGCGTCTGGGCACTTAAAGGCTTGAAAGCAAACAAGCGGCCATCTAGCCCAGAAGCAACCAAGCTCACACGGAAGCAGCACACCAACATATAGGTGATCATGAAGGGCAGAGGAGACCAGGTCTCCAACAACAAAGGTGGGGTGGTGGTGAGAATCATATCACCGTGAAAGAGGGGGAGTACATGATGGGGACCCAATGCCCAACTGTAGACAGCTGGACATCCCATCCCTTCCAGAGGGGTAGTGGGGAGGAGATGAGTCACTCAGGGTTCAGTGTAGCAACAATGAAACTAAAAACCTTCCTCTAGTTCCTGAACGCTTCCTCCCCTCCCAATTATCATGACCCCAATTTTACCTAGCGGACCTGGTTATACCAGAGGATGTACAGCAGTGCAGTAGGGATCTGGAAACACAGGGAATCTAGGACAGACGAACCCCTCAACACCAGTGGTGGGAGTGGCGACACCAGGAGGGAAGGGGGTGTAGAAAGGGAGAACCGATCTCGGAGACCTATGTGTAACCTCCTCTCTTGGAGATGGGCAATGGGGAGGTGGGTAAGGGGAAGACCCTGGGGAGTGTAAGATAAGATATAATAATTATTTATAAACTATCAAGGGACCAGGGGTGGCATCGGGGAGGGAGGGGGACAGGGGCAAAAAAGGGAAACCGAGCTGATTCCAGAAACCCAAGTGGAAGGTGAATTATGAGAATGACGAGTGCAACGAATGTGTAAGGGTGCTTTGCTCAATTGATGTATGTACAGATTGTGATAAGAGCCTTATGAGCCCCAATAAAAAGATTGAAAAAATAAAATAAAATGTTAAAAAATATTCACTGACTTAATGTTTACAGTGTTGTAAAATATATATGTATATATGCATATATATCATAATGAATTCTTATGTTCTTTCCCCCTCCCACATTCATTGTTTGCTCCCAAAATTTCCTCACCCTTGCTACTCCTCTACTCCCCTAGGGTCCTATAGACCATTGCATCAGTTATTGTCTCTAGGGATCCGTGTCTGTGCGTTACAACTTTGGAAACCCAATAGAAACAACCAAAACCAAAACTAAAATAAAGCTGCAAGAAGAAAATAATAATAATATAAAGATAAAAATGAAAATAAAGAATGAGAAAGGAAAGACTACCATCAATATTTTAAAGTTCAGCAAAAAAAATACTGTTATGGAACAAGTGGGAAATACTTTACCTTAGAGCAAGTACAGGTTGGATCGAGAGGTAGGTCAACTGACCAATTGTCATATTATGCCATGGTCTGATCCACTGTGATCAAGTTCACAATCATCTCTGTCTGATGGTAAACCTTTTCAAGGGGATGTACCAGAGGTTTAATATGACTAGATATTCTTCAGATGGATTTTGAGTTCTCACTGTTCACCTACCCTTCGACAAGATGGATGTTCATCATTTGAGCTCTGGGACTTTTTCCTTCATTACATTTGAATTTAATTGTCACTATCTTTGGATCCCACATGCTGGTGTGCTTCTTCATTGTGGACTTCCTTGACACCTGACTTAGATGGCTGCTTCTTTGAAGACAAGCCTTTTAGACCCCAGATAATTGATAGCCTGGCACCATCTGCTTTTTTTCACCCCATTTTGCTGTAATGCCCTTATCTTCATTCATTTTTCAATGAAGGTAAGTATTGAACAGAGCCATGTTAAGATTTTGTACCCAGAATATGATCACCTAGAGGATGGATCTAGCTAAATCTTGTCATAAACCATGGGCACCTCTACCTAGTGCCTGGAAAGTGAACATGTGAAACTCCACAACTGTGTTACTCTGGGTTGACTAGGGAAAAAATTCATAGACATTCATATGTGTACAAGAGAGAACTTTATATCAAAGAGCAATTGTACATTAAGAAAGCATACCTGCCCAGTCCAGTTGAAGTCACTAAGTCTGAAATTAGCCCATATATCCAATACCAGACTATAAATTCTTTTCAGACTCACACAACATATACAATGATGTCGAATGCAGGAAGACCACATGCCAGTGAGTGGAAATTCTTTTGGATCCAGTGGAGGCGGAAACATCTCAATGCTGTCAAGGGTCTCCACGTGGCTCCTTCAGCTCCAGGGCTCTAGTGTCGCTTCATGTGTCTTGTTCACAGGAATGTCTCACAGGGCATGAGCTTGTGTCCCGCCTCCAGGGAACTATTTATCTCCTCAATGCCTCCAAATGAGGTCATCAAACTGCACCCGCACTGACAGACTAAACTCCACCCCTTCATTCTTAAGTCTCAAATTGACAACAGATTATGCAACTACCACAGCAACCAAGGAGGCAGATGAAGAGGAGGACAGGAAAAGAGAAGTAGGTGCCTTCTCTGTTTTATACTCTACTTAAATTTGTATCTTTATGTTATTATTATTTTTCTTTATGTTTCTTTTTTGGGTTTTTAATTGTTTTTGCTATTGTCTCCCTGTTTGGAAGCAAAAAAGAAGTGGATGCATGGAGACAATAACTGAGGCAATGGTTTATATGGAAGGGGGAGGGGAATTAGGGAGTAATTAGTGGATCTGTGAGGCACGAGTGAGCATTAAGCTTATTTGACAATGGATATACAACTCTTTTCTAGAAGTGTTTTAAGTATGGAAATCTGAATGTTATATCAGGAACATTACAAAAGAAAGGGGGGGGACTTGATCTATGGTTACCATGTGTGAAGGAGGAAGAGTTTTTGCTTAGGGGATAGTGAATTAATTTTAATGGTGGTGGAAAAATATGCAGGGTGATTAAAATAATGGTTGTACAACATGAAAAGAATACTCAGTGGCACTGAATTACACATGCAGAAGTTGTTGAACTGGTGAAAGTTTTGTTACATACATTTTTGCAAGTATGTGAAATATATTACATGAATAATGATTATGGAGGGGAAAATTGTTCCATAATTGACTGTGGTAGAGATTGTAAAACTCTTCTTGATATGATTGAGGTATTGGATTATACGATAACTTGAAAAGTGCCAATAAAAGTGATTTGTTTTGTTTTGAAGAGAAGCGGATTCTCAGAAATGTTCATCATTTTACCTCCCACTTTAACCCTACAGCCTGCACATCTCATGGGGTACCCTTGTACTAAGGGTAGAACTGGGCTGCCCAGAGAGAAAGTGGAACATTCCAAGAAAAATAGTATCCCCAGGAATTCCCTTCGTTATGGCTCACACCTCAGGCCAACTGTCTGCATTTCTACAAATCTACACATGGTTTTCAGGAAGAAATTGTTTGTCCATAGTGAGTGCAAATGATGAAGGGTAGAGATTGACCTCACAGAACAAAGGTCAGAAAAATTCCCTCTAGAGGCCATTACTCAGCTGCTCCTACTCAGAATCATCCTCCTTCTGCTTCCACATGCACAGCACACGTGAATCACCTAGAGTAAAATATGGTAACAGAGCTCCAAGTCACAAATGAAAGTCAGACTTCTTAGGTCTTCATCCTTACCGTGTTGATCATAGATGCCTGTGGAGGTAACACCCTTCTGGATTCTTCCTGGTGACATGAATGTCCTACCCTGTAAGCACCTTCATGTCAAAAACAATGATTTTCATCTTAGAATGGTTTTAAATTATATCCCCCCCTTTATTCCTAGGTGTGATTGCTCAGGTAGAGCTGCTACAGACCAGTCATGAGTTGGGAAAGCTATGTGCAATGTCTCAAAGTGCTATGTCTAACTTTCAGGTCTGCAGATATCAAGTTTCTAGATCTATCAGGTTCTGGGAAACACAACCTCTGTTAGGTGGCAAAGAAGTCTTGTGATGAGAGTCTTAGCAACAACTCAGTTTTCACATATTGATACATTGAAACCACAATAGCTCAACCAGCTGGGTGTACTTTAACTGAACAATCTGAAACCTGAGGACAATGACATGTAAATGTAGGAAACTTACCAGGAGACACAGTGAAGGCTAAATGGTCAAACATCTCAAGTATCACAACACTAACTGGGCAGCAGAGGGAGCTCAGGGTACATGGGACACAATCTTTGCCACAGGAGCAGGTGCAGGGGATGCCAAGTTTGTTTCCTCTTGTGTCTGGAGTTTCCCAGTTCACCCACGTGGAGTACCTCTTCAAGGACACTTCAGCAACTACAGTTCTCATGTCTCTTATTTTCCTGAAGGGAAGATCCTAAAAATTAAAATTCCTTGTTCTTCCTGAGAAGACAGGGGAGAAAGAAATCACACTTGGGACAAGTTGAAATCAATCCCAGAAGGACCGATAATCTCTCTAGGCTGTTAAAATCTGACCTCCATGTGCTTCTCTCAACACAATCAGTTACTCTCCATCCTAATTCTTTTTTACCAGTTACTGTAGGTTGAAACTATATGTGTGTGAATCCCAGCCCAAATATCTCCTGTGAAGAGAAAACAAAAGCAAACCTGATTTTACCATTTCTGAAATAATTGACAGTTGCATGTATTTTTGAAACTTGGAGAAACTGACATTTTGAGATTCTTAATAAAGCATCAAAATGTCTCATAGTCATTAGAAATCATATAATGGCGCTTGCCCCAATCCCAACTATGTGGACTCTCCCCCTTCCCTTCCCCCCACCCCTACCTAAAGAAGGCACTTCAGAGAACAGAACTGAAGCTGAAGGACATGTGCATCTGTGATTAGAGCACACGGGAGAAGCGAAGAGGGTAGGAGTGTGAGAAGAACACATCCTGACCCACTAATCCCCAAGGACGATATTACTGCTCATAGCAGATAAGGCACAGTGAGGATCATAGGGCCAGTCACACCACAAGACATGATGTCCCTAACTGAACCATATCACTATGGGGGACAACACTGGAGACTCAGGGTGGGAATTGTGTCTGATCAGACCCCATCACATTGGGGCAAAATACTAAGGGCATGCAACAGCAAGGGAAGCAAAGCAATGAAGTCCCCGGGGAATGCCAAAATTAGATGTTGGGGACAGTGTGGCACAGCACCCCTTCAGACTCGACTTGAAAGCATTCCTAAAAGTCAAAAACCAGCCTGCAACGATTTATATGCATTTCTTGTTTTGTCACTGGCTATCTTTTTGTTGTTATTTCTGTTTGTTCGGTTGGTTTTGTCTTCCTCTGTTGTTTTGTTTGGCTTTGCCTTGTTTTTGTTCTTATTAATGTCTCTGCATGTCGATCTAGATAGAAGACTGGATAAACAATTCAGAGAAGGAAAAACAGGACCAGTGGTCCCGGGGGGACATGGGAGAAGGAGAGGTGGGAGAATAGAAGGTGTGGGTGAGGGGATCAACCAACCCAAGGACAAGTTAACAACAAATGAACTGAAATCGTTGGAGAGAAAGCATAGGATGCCTAGTGGGGATTAATCGAGGGCAAAGTCAGAGCGAGGAATTACTGAAACTCAAATTAAGACTGAACATGTTAGTGGGACAAGAGGAATGTAAAAGGAAATGGAGGAAAAATTAGAAAGCAAAGGGCATTTACAGAGGTCTAAATATAGGCATATACCTATGTAAATATATTTATATGTAATGGCAGGGAAATAGATATGTTAGGTATTAAGGTTGAAGATGGAAACTGGGCCTCAACTCAAGTACTCCCCAAATGTAAGAACACTTTGTTCTAAAACCCTGCATTCTGTGATGCTCACTTTCCCAACACGATGGCGGTCGACAAATTGGGTGCATAAGCAAATGTGGTGAAGAATGCTGATGGTTCATTGCTATCAAAAGATATAGTGGCTCTGGTCTTACTGGCTTGAAGATAAATAAACAGACATGTAGTTGAGAAGCAAAAATGGAAGAAGCACACCAGTCTGTGTGATCATGAAGTGTCCATGTGATCATGTATCAGGCATCAAAGACCCAGAACAAAAAAAATTTTTAAATCATATCCATGTGAATGAAGAAGTGTGTGCAGTGGAGACCCAAAGCCCATCTATAGACAATTGGAAATCCCCTTACATATGGGTCACAAGAAAGAGAAGAGTTAGTCAGAGTGCACTACAGCACCAATGAAACAGACAACTTTCCTCTAGTTTTGTAATGCTTCTCCCCCCACTATCATGACCTCAATTCTACCTTACAAATCTGACTAGACCAGAGCACATACACTTCTACAGCTAAGATCTCACAACAAAAGGAATCCAGGACAGACAAAACCCTCAGGGCCAATAATGAGAATAGAGATACCAAGAGGATAATGGGAAGATGGGAGTAGAAAGGGGGCATCAATCACAAGGACTGACATATACCTCCCTCCCAGTGGGACAAACAATGGAAAAATGGGTGAAGGGAGACAGTGGAAAATGTAAAATAAAAATTTATAATTTATCAAGGTTCATGAAGGAAGAAGAGTGGGAGAGGGAGGGGGGAAATGAGGAGCTGATATCAAGGGCTCAGGTAGAAAGCACACACTTCCAACATGATGATGGCAGCATATGTACAAATGAGCTTGACAATGGACGAATGCATGGATGGTGATATGAGCCATAAGAGCCCCCAATAAAAGTATTTAATAAAAAAGAAAGCATTAGTATTGTAAAGCATAATACCTAGATTTGGAGAACAAAATCAACTCCTTAACCATGGGAGACTTCCTCTAGTTTTAGGAAGATGCCCTGGAAACGTCCTGATGTGTTATGCAAATTCACGAACAGCATTGGCTTCTCTGGGAGATGTAGAGATCTTCAGCATTTAAAGAACATCTAAGTGTAACTTGATACCTTAAAATTATTGGTGTGCAAAAGATTTGTGAAGGGAAGGCAAGCTTGATTAAGGCAAGACAAACCTGCAGGGAAGGAGCAAAACTCAGGAGCCACTGTCATATTCAGCTCTAGTGGACAATTAGGGAAGGTCTAGAAGGTGATGATGAGGGTTTTACTTTTAGCATATGAATTTCCTTTCCAAAAGATAATTTAAAACAGAATTAGACAAGGGAAGCTTGTGTCAGATTAAATATATATTTCTATGGGGAATATTTAACTGCATCAAGAAAAGAATAAGCACCACACAAAGGGGTGGGGAGGAGGTGGGCACATTTCAAGGAAGTGTCTCTAACTGTAGGCTGACATTTCCATTAAGTCAATTCTTTCTCATAACAAACCTATAGGATAGAATAGGACTGCCCTTCTAGGCTTCTGCGTCTGTAAACCTTCATGGGTGTGGAGAGCATTCTTTCCCCTGCACAGCCATTGGAGATTTAAAATGATTGACCTTGCATTTAGCAGCCCATCGCATAATGAACTCCACACGCAGAGCTCTCCAAGATATCTAGAACATCCTTAGCTACTCTTGGAGTGACTCTCTTAGAAGTCATTCAACATTACTTATGACTATATAGGCAAAAGGTATGCAAATATACATCTCCCCTGCTGATGAAAACCATCCAAGTCCCAACTCTGAAGTTCTTGGAGAGGTGCTCCAACTCTGGAATTCCCAGGTGCAAACATTCAGGACTGAACACATCAAGTCACCATGGAATCTGTATTGAGCTCAATTTTCCTTTTTGGAATTTCAAATGGTGCTTTGATGCAGATAAAGTGTGTATGAGGGGGCGTGAGTGAGAGGCAGTGAATATGTTATGATTTTCATCATCAGGATGTCTGTTTGCAGGTGTCCAGTGTGAGGTGGAGCTATGGAATCTGAGGGAGACATTAGGCAGCCTGAGGCTTCTCTGAGACTCTCCCCTGCTGTCTCTGCATTCACTGTCTGTGTGTATAATACACAGAGGGTCTGCCTAGGCCCAGAGAATGGGCGGAAGTGGGTTTCATACATTAATAGTGTTGGTAGGAAAAGCCACATAGATTCTCTGAAGGGCCAATTTACCATTTCCAGAGACAATAGTAAGAATATACTATAACTTCAAATGGACAATCTGAAGTTCGAGGACATAGCTCTGTAATTCTGTGCAAAAAACTCAACAGTGTGGTAGTTATATAATCTGGTGTAAATTTGGGACTTGAGAGGATAAAGAGGGAAGGGTTGGAGTCTGTCAATTGGATCATAGCCAATGACGCCTATGTGTGGGCATCTCGATCTCCTGAGAATTCTGGGAAATCCCATATTCCATCTTTGAGGGGAAGACACTCTTTCTAATCCCTGGGAGACACCCTACTGACAAGGGTGACCCCCTGTGAGACATCCCTGAGTAGAAGCCCTGGGTGCTGGAGAATCCATGTAGAGCCCCCGTCAGCACTGAGAAACTTACAATGCCACTCGATCCAAAGACTTTCTGCCCACTTTCCTGTGATCATCTTGCATTCTGGATCATTGCATGTACTTCATAAGTCTGAAGAGGAATTTATACATTGGTATCCGACATATGTGCAAATTATGGACTTATGGGCTTGGACCTAACTGGGGTTGAGATGCTTTCTTAATGTACAATTGCCCTTTATATTAAATCTCTTATACACAATATGCGTGTGTCTATGGATTTGTTTCTCTAATCTACCCAGACCAACGTATACAGTTAGGGGAAGTCAGAGTTAACCAAGACACGAATGTATTCTAGTGGAAGAGGTTAGGCTGCAGGGGCCCTCAGGACCCAGAGCACAGGTCTCAGACCGAGGAGCAGGTGCAGATGGAGCTTCACCACTGGCTTCCTGTTGTGTCTGGGGATTCTTCTCCTTCTCGGTATCCCTCAGGGAATCAGTGCATCTCCTCACGTCTTTCTCAAACACTCACCCAATCTCCCTGTGACGATAGGATGATTTTGAACTTAGTTTCTGTTTCGTTTTCCCCTTGAATCAAGCCACATTTCCCATATAATTGGTAATTCCTACATCTAGGATGAATTCTGTTCACATCATCTGCTTCATCAAGCTCTTTATGCCTTGCATTCAATACCCCTCCTGTATTCCCTCCTTCCCTGGGACAACAGTGCCTGCTGTGCAAAGGATCTCACTTTATTAGCTTGTATGTATATATATTTTTCCAGACAACATATTACAAGAACTTATCACCAGTAGCCCAATCCTATATCAAGTCGCCTGTCTCCATTCATCCAATCAGAGACTTTCTTCTCTGAGTTCATTCATTTTATTAATTCACAGCTCCTGTCTGCCCTTGTCCACCACAGACTGATTTTAGAGTCCGTTTTTTTTTCTCCAAAGGCTGTTTGTTTAATTCGGTAGTTGTGAATATTGATACAAGAGTGGGAAAAGGGAGACAAGACACATTTTATGCTTAGTCTCAAGGTACCTCCACAGAACTCACCTCCCTTCGTGCCCTATGTCCCCTTGTGCATGGGCTATACACGTCCTATTCTGCACAGGGCACCCACAGGTTCCCTTCAAGTTCTGTGGGTGGCTATGCCTCCACATATTATTGAGAGCAGAATATCCTTCTCTAGAGACATGACCAGGAACTGATTTTCCCTCAATTAGCAGTGTGACTGCTGTAGTTACGATCGTGTATTTCTGAGTCGGACACACAGAGGGAAAGGTTGTGGGAACCCAGACACAAACACCAATACAGGGATATGGCTGGGCTCAGGGGTCACTGAAAGCCCACAGATAAAAGGGGCCCTCAGGGGAGAAATGTAGAGGAGCCTAAGAAGGATTAGTTAAATTAGGTACCTATTTCCTCTACCTGCAGAGAAAATGTCCCTACCACAGACCTCCACATTCTTGTAGCTCAGTGTATGTTCTTGTATGCACTTTATGTCTGTGTGTTTTGTGTGTGCTAGCACATTGCCTTAAGATGTTATACAATGTGACAGAACTTGTAGTCTGTTCTGCATTTATTTTATTATTATAATTCTAGTATATTTTAGTGTGTCTTTGTGGTTTTTCTTAAGTAAATGCATGTGTATTTATTAATCTGAGGGTATTATATGAAGATTTGTTAGTTGTAGTAGATGTGCTAATTTGTTCACAATATGCATGTGTATGTTAATATGACTGTTAGAATACAAATGTCATTTTGTGAGTTTCCTGCTAGTGTGTGTTCACTCCAACTCATCTGGGCTCTTCATCAAACTTTATGAGCTCGCATCTCCTTGAATAATCTACTGAGTGTTAAGAAATGACTTAGGCTGGGGGAATCCATTAGAGGCCCATAGTAATATGCACAGCAGAGTGTGCTAATCAGTGAAACTTCTTTTTGAAGTGGACAATAAGAGACAGAGGGACATGAACAGCAAATCCTAGAGGTGAGCTGGTCAATGCAGAGACAGCCTTAACTAGGAAACAGGCCAAGGGGGATGCTTATTTTCTCCTCTCTGCAGCTCTTGTGTTTAGAGATGGCAATGATAAAGCCTTTGTAAAAGGATGCATGCTATACTCAAAGAACGCCTAGTTGTAGGTAAATGGGTAATGCCAAGAGCCAAGGTGACGGCAGAAGCTTGAAGGTAAATGAGATGGATCAAGGAAAGAGATAACTTATCTTCCGTCATCTTTGCCCAGAGCATGAGGTTCAAGCTCTCTAAATAATGTTCAACTGATGACAAACAATACAAACTGTTGGAAAGGGCTTATTCACTTGTATTCTAGGATGTCCCATCCATAGACTTGGGCTTCTAGGAAGAGGGTGGATAGCTAGTGTGTGGGCATGAGCTTGTAAAACATGCTCTACCAGGAGGCTGAAGGGGTAGGAAGACAAAATGAGTGTGGAGGGAAGAGGCTGTGCTGCGATCAAGTGGGGAGGCATTAGCCTGAGTGGCTACTTGGATATCATTACCATTGGCCTTTTGCAAGCACCAGTGAGTTTCTAAGGCAAGGAGGTGTGAAGTGGCAGTTATCTGACAGAGGTGTAGGTTAGTGCCCCTATAAAACTAATCTGCAAATCAGCCTACTAGAGAAATACACATTTCATAAAATTTCTCCTACCCACTCATCATGCATATGTGGAATATAAGGCTCACCATTCCCCTATGTTATAAGTCCAGGTTCCAATTTCAGAGCTCTGGGGCAGGCAGGTTGAAGAACAAGGTTGGATTCTAGGACCCTTGTTGAAGGCCATAAAGACTCAGCCTTGAAACGGCTGAGAAGTCTCAAGACCTATGTGTCACTGTTTGCTGATTTCTTCTGTGAGTTTACATTTAGAACAGACTGTTAAGAACAAGAACGTGTGCAAGCTCTGGGAAAATAGGTCACAAGAGTTGCTATGTGTATCAAATATGCTTGCTTAACAATGAGATAATTAACCCCAGGTTGTTTCTGCATGGTTAAAAGGAGTATGAAAAATAAACACGAGGCTTCAGTATTCACTATTGCCCTCCCAATAAATTCTGTCTCACTCCCTCTTTCAGGACTGTTCAACTCATTGGCTGGCTTGGACAAGAGTGGCGCCCAAACCAGGGACACTGAAAACGGGGGACAAAGTGAAGGACACCGTGGATTACAAAGGTGTACACAAAGAGATTGGTGGTGACGTGAGTAGCTATTGGGAGAAAAATGGGGCAAGGAAATAGCAAACAGATTTTTGTAAATATTTTTCAAGATATGTTAAAAGCTAGAGGAGCAAAAGTAAGCTACCAAAGAATAGAGAAGTTTTTAGATTTTTGTGGTTAAGGTATGTCCTTGGTTTCCTGAGGAAGGGACTGTAAATATTGAAACTTGGCAAAAAGTAGGGAAATGGTTAAAAGATCACTACACCACTAATGGACATAGAAGGTTCCCATAGACACGTTTAGCTTATGGGATTTAGTTAGGGATAGCCTGTACCATAGGCATGAGGGACTCCAGCCTGAACACCAATTTGCATGCTCAAACAAAAGTGAAAGTAAACTTCCTTCTGCGCCTCTGCCTCCTCCTCAACCACTGAAGTCACTGAAAAGTTAACTGGAGGGCTTTGAAAGCAAGGATGAGGAACCCCTTGACCCAGGCGATGTGGAGCCCTTAGAGGACAAGGTGGCACATTATCATGATGAGGATTTGGGTATTTTCGCTGCCTCCGAGGCACTTCAACCTGAGAATCAAAACCTGGTGCAAGATACTCAGAAGTCCTGCCCAGATTAAACAAAGGTGGTAGGCTGGGAGGAAGCTTATGCATCATTAGCAGCAAAGATGAGGGAAATGCAAGTCAAGTTAATAGAAAAGCACTCTGAGATAGAGTCCCATGAATGGGTGCCAAAACTTACTGGGGCCAAGGTATTTCAGAGGCTTCAGAGTGCATTCAGTGAAAGGAATCCTTTTCTAGAAGACTTGCCAGTTGCAGCACTGGTTGTGACTGGGGCTCCAGGAAAGGATCTATGCTTAGTGCTGCCGCACATGCAGCAAAACAAGGAGAGGATATAGGGGAGTTCAGTATGCAGTTCCCTGTAACTGAGTGACAGGATGCCCAGGGTAATCTGATGAGAGATCATACTCCTATTCCTTTCAAACAGCTAAAAGAATTCAAGGTTGCTTGTGACCAGTATGTCCCGAGTACCCTTTTACTCAATCTTTATTAGATACACTTTCCATCGCGGTACTTGCCCTCACAGAATGGAAACAATTGGCTTTTGAAAATGCCAGGCAGTGCTGAGACCTTTTAGAAAAAAGGGCAACATGTCCGAATATATCAGACTATGCTCGGACATTGGACCTTTCTTTACTCAGGGGCTTGCGACAGCAGCTGCTTTGTAAGGAAAAACAGTAAAGGAGGGTTAATAATACTATGGAACTTATGGGAGCCCTGCAGGCTGGGCTCCCTTCCCCCTCTGCTATTCCAGCCAATACATATGAGATCATTTTAGATTTAAAAGATTGTTTTTATACCATGCCCTTGGATCCAAATGATTGTAAAAGATTTGCCTTTAGCGTCCCTTCCACCAACTTCAAAGAGCCCATGAAGAGATCTCATTGGCTTGTTTTGCCTCAAGGCTTGGCCCCGAACCGGTATTAATATGGGGACGAGGGCATGTTTGTGTTTTTACGCAGGATGCTGATGGAGCACGGTGGCTGCCTGAAGAGTTGGTGCGGTTTGCAAACCATGCGGATGGTAATTTGTCTCGGTGTGTTTCTGAGGACATTGCTCAGTGAGCAGTATAGGCTTCTGTTCCTGATTTACCCTTCTTACATCCTCCTGTCTGGGAAGATCCGGAAATCAAGGTGTGAGTTAATGACTCATGCCCTCCCTGTACAAAGTGAAGGAAATGTAATCTCACCCACTCCGCAGTCTTTTTCCCCTTGTGGACTAGAGACTCAAAAGAATAAAAGCGTATTGTAGAGATTGTGTCTCACGGACAAGCCCATCAGGTATAATATCTCAAAGGAATTATATATCATAGCTTGGTCTCGCAACCAGGACAATACTAAAAAACAACACTGCTGAATGGGAAAGGGGGCTGTCTGCAGGACTTTGGTGGTCAGACTCGGGTTTTCCACAAATTCAATGGTGGAAAATAGGGGCTGCTTTAGTGGACACGAAGCTTATGGGCCCTTCCTCCAGACCGCAGGGAAACGTTACTGCCTGCGTACCATCGCCTTATGTACTTTTGGCAGGGAATATTACTATAGATCATGATGATTCTAAGTTTAACATGTCTTGTAATAATTGTAATTTGTCTACTTTTATTACCTGGTCCCCTGAAGATATTATCATCGCCATTTTGTATCAATCTTCTTTTGTTATGCTACCAGTGAATATTACTGGGGCTTGGTGTTCAGAAAGAGGGTTACAGGTATTAGAAGAGATTGAAAAGCATTAACCAGACCCATGTGCTTTGTAGGTTTGCTTATAGCAAGTATTTTAGATATACTAAGTTTAGGTGCTACTGCTACTACTGCAGCAATTGTACTTTCACAAATCATACAAACTGCCCACTGTGTAAATGAATTATCCAAAAATGTGACTACTGTGTTGGGAACTCAAGAAGATATAGACAGGAAGTTAGAACAAAAAGTAAATGCTCTTTATGACATGGTCATGTATTTAGGAGATGAGGTGCAAGGGCTTAAGGCCAGGTCTAGTCTACAGTGCCATGCTGTACGTACATGGATCTGTGTTACACCTAAATAGTACAATAACAGTCAGTATAGCTGGATTAAAGTGAAGAACCATCTTCAAGGTATATAGCACAATACTAATGAGTCTTTAGATTTATTACAACTCCATCAAAAAATATTAGCCATAAAATATGCTAAGTCTCTTGATTTTGATGCCGCTAAACTTGCTGAGGATTGGCTCCAGCATTTTTGAGTTGCTTTCCCTTCATTAGGAAATCTCAGAGGCCTACCTCACAGGCTTATGTCTCTAGTCAGAGCGGGAGTGTGTGTATTGTTGATCTCATGCATACTCCCTATGATACTGCACAGGGTTATGGTTGAATTATTGGACTTAAGAACAAAGCTTCATGAAGTACACCTGTGCACTTTGCCCCCTCCCCAAACAGGGGTGTAAGACGGAGGCTGGTTAGTCAGAGATGCGTAAGATGGAGTCTGAGTTTCCCAAACTAAGACGGGTCATAGTCACCAACAGGACTGTGACTGATGACAGGTAAGGGTGATTTGAGGACTCCACAACCTAAGACAGGCACAGTCAGTTGCCGACATTTTGAGTAAAGACACCTTCAGTAAATAGAAAAGGGGGAGATGTTGAAGGCCATTAAGACTCAGCCTTGAAAGGACAGAATTCTCATGACCTATGTATCATTGTGTGCTGATTTCTTCTGCGACTTTATGTTTAGAATAGACACTTAAAAACAAGAACAAGGAAGTATGCAAATGTATCAAATGCAGTTGCTTAACAATGAGATAATTAACCCCGGTTGTATCTGCATGGATAAAAAAAATATGTAAAATAAACTCCAGGCTTCAGTATTCCCTGTTGCCCTCCCAATACTTTTTGTCTCTCCTTTTTCCTTAATCATCACTCCCCCTTTCAGGACTGTTTGACTAGTCGGCTGGCTCTGACAGCCTCTCATTTATCAAAATTCTTAATCTAAAGCTTGAGTAAATTTTAACTCCTTCCAGAAAATTGGTTAGCTTATGGAAAAAAGACCAAACAAAAACCCTGAATACTGAAAATAATAGTCAAGAGATCAATAGTTACACTGCATTAGCTAAATCTGCTGAACTATGCCTCTTTAGAGTATTGAAAGGAAAAGATATTACCTCGAGGACTCGGTTCACCTGACCAAAACATGCTATTGTCAATTGATTTCATGTGCATTTGAAAGATGGACAAAGGAAGGCTGAGGAACAATGAATGCATTAGAATTGTGGTTCTGGTCAAGAATATCTCACTTACCATGGACAGGCAAAGGACAAACAAGTCTGTCTTGGAAGAAGTAATGACAGAGTGCTACTTAGAGGTAAGGATGGTGAGAGTTCATATTATATACTTTGGACATATTATCAGAAAACATCATTCCTTGAAAAGGATATTCTGTTTGCAAAAGACGAAGGGCAGTGAAAAACATGAATCCCTCTACTAAATGGATTAACAAAGTGACTGCGACAATTTGTTCACCCTCACATCACGGCCCACCAAACCCCAAGCATGATATTCCTGCTCAAATTGGCCAATGCACAGAGAGGACCATAGGCCCAGCCACACCACAAGACACAACATCCCTCAATGACCCATAGCACTATGAGGGACAACACTAGTGGCACAGTGTGGGAAATGTGCTCGATCTGACTCCACCACACTGGGCAAAATGCTAAGGGCATGCAACAGAGCAGCAAGGGGAGCAAAGCAATGAAGTGCCCGGGAAATAAAAAAATAGAGTGTGTGGCCAAGGCATGGTACCACATCAAACTCAACCGATAGTAAAATACTCTTAATGGTCAAAAAACAAACCTGGGACGATTTCTAGTCTTTTCTCTTTTTCTCCAATAGTTGTTTTTTGTTTGTTTTGCTCTGTCTTCTGTTTGTGCTTACTATTGTCTTTGCATGTCAATCTAGATAAGATAGGCAAGATAAACACACCAGAGGAGAAAACAATGGGGCTGATGGTTCTGGGGGGGGGACACAGGAGACGGGGAAGCGGGGGAAAGGAAGTGGTTGTTAACCTGGGGTCAAGGACACAAGTAATCTAAAATCCTAAAATCGATGTCGAAGATAGTCTAGGATGCCTGGTAGGGCGTGATCAAGGGCAATGTAATGAGAGGAATTACTGAAAACTGATGAATGCCAAACATGATAGTGGGACAAGAGGAAAGTAAAAGGAAATAGAGGAAAGTACTAGGAGACAAAGGGCATTTATAAATTTCTAAATACAGTCATTTGCATATTTAAATATATATGATGAAATGGAAATAAATCTATGTACATATATTTAAATGTTAAGTATTAAGGTAGCAGATGGACATTGGACCTCTATTCCAGTACTCCCTCAATGAAAGGAGACTTTGCTCTAATAACCTGGCATTCTGTGATGCTCAGCTTCCTGACACAATCAATTAAGACAAAATGGTGCAGAAAGTTGATGCTGTCTGCCTATCAAAATAATAGCATCTGGGGTCCTAAAGGTCATCTAGCTGAGAAGCAACAAACTCCACATGGAAGAAGCACACAAAGCCGTGTGATCATGAGGTATCAATAGGATCAGGGATCAGGCATCAGAGACACAAAACAAAAAATCCTATCAATGTGAAAGAGGGGGAGTATGGAATGAGACATACAGTCCATCTGTAGGCAAGTGGACACCCCCTTACAGAAGGGTATTTTATAAACTAAACCAGGACACTTGTAAATATATATACATATATATGTATATATATATTTATGTGCTGTATACATCTATTATATATATTATGTATAATCATGATATATAAAATCATTCTATATAATATATATAATCATTATATATTATTATGTATTATATATAATGGATAGACATATAAAGCACAAAAGAATATAGCAGCTAATTAGTCCACACAGCTGTACAAAGTGCTCAGTTCATCTCACTTCCATGAAACATTTAATATACTGGAAATCCTTCAACTCATGAGAGCCCCTGGGTCCAAGTCAAGGAAGCAGACAGGTGAGTCTTATGTAGGGCAATGCAGGCAGTGTGGACACAGGAAGCAAACAGAAGGTCAGGTCATCAACAGTCAGCAAGACAATAGAATCCAACAGTCCCAAGCTCAAGTGATGTATAAACCAGCAACATGATGAACCACTTCTCGAAGGAATCTCAAGTTCTAGTGACATGATCCACAGGTTGGCAGTCCCACTGTTAGTGTAGCTCACAAGTTGGGGCAGAGAACTAGCAGGCACACCCTGATCTGATCAGAAGGGAGCAAGAGAAAGAGAGAGAGAGAGAGGCAGGATTTGCCTAGCCATTTATCTATTTGCCCTCCAATCAAACTGCAACATTATTAATACCATGTTCCTATTGCCCAAGTTGGCACAATAAACCAACCTATCAGAAAAGGTGAAAGGATGAGAAGAGTCAGTTAGGGTGCAGTATAGCACCAATGAAATATACAACTTTTCTCTACATCTTTAGTGCTCCCTCCCCCCCCACCCAACCCCCCCCCCGCCCCACTATCATGAACCCAAACCTACCATACAATTCTGGCTAGACTAGAGAAAGTACATGGTTACCGATAAGAGCTAGAAACACAGGGAATCAAGGGCAGATAAAACCCAGCAGGACCGATAATCAGAGTAGCAATACCAGGGGGGTAAGTAGTAGGTGGGGGGTGAAGGGGGAAATAAACACAATGATCTACATATAACTCCTTCTCAGGAATGGACAACAGAAAAGGGGTGGAAGGGAGACATCGGTCAATATAAGACACGAAAAAGCAATAAAAACATAAATTATCATGGCTTCATGAGGGAGGAAAAAAACGAGGAGCTGATACCAAGGGCTCAAGTATAAAGAAAATTTTTTAAAAACAATTGATAGCAACATATGTACAAATGTGCTTAACACAATGGATGTATGCATGGATTGTAATACAAGCTGTGTAAGCCCCTAATAAAATGAGTTAAAATAAATAAATTAATTAAATTTTTAAAAACATACATTCATCCTCAATTGTGAGGATGGCACAGGAGAGTGCAGTGCTTTGTTGTTGTGCAATGGGTCCCTGTGAAATCGAATTGACTCAATGACAGCTGACATAACAGTCTCAGAATCCACAAATATGCATCCAGCACAAACACAAAGACATTAGTGTGTGTTTACATAAGGTATTATTTCTCTCATTAAAAAAGGGAAGAGGTTTCTTCAGTTAATAAAATTGGAACAAACAAGGTGACAACGAAATCACTGAGGCATTCCTACCCCTCATTAATCCATTCTTTTGGTGAGCTGAAGGCAGTTCTCTAAGGGCCTCACAGCATGCCAGATGGCAGAGTATTTTCACAAACATGAGCTCTAGTCTAAGGGCAGCACAGTCACTAAGTTTTTTTTTTTTTTTTACAAACCCTTGTGTGGAGGGCTGACTTTCAGTAGATCGCAGCGAGGGAGCTGCTCTGCTATGTACAAAACCCCGACCCAGAAGCAGGTCGTCTACGAATGGTTTAGCACCAGGCTCCCCACGAACGTGCGGTGCGTGACGGGCGAGGGGGCGGCCGCCTTTCCGGCCGCGACCCGTTTCCCGGAACGTGGGGCACTCTGTACCAGACCCCGGTTCTGAAGCACAGCGGGGGCAAGCGCGTGGCCCGCCGAGGCGGATGCGCTCGTGGCCCGCCTGCCGGCGGGGACGGCGGAGCGCCAGCTATCCGAGGCCAACCGAGGCTCCGCGGCGCTGCCGTATCGTTCCTCCTGGGCGGGATTCTGACTTAGAGGCGTTCAGTCATAATCCCACAGATGGTAGCTTCGCCCCATTGGCTCCCCAGCCAAGCACATACACCAAAGTCACTAAGTTTTGAGTAGCTATTTGTCTTTCAAGGAAACTGTGAATCATGTAGTCCTGTACACTGAGGGTTCAGCTGGAAGATCAGAGATCTAGCAGAGCAAGAGACTGACAATAGTTAACTCACTGGATTTCAGTATGTTTAGAAGGTCTATAATCAATTGAATCAAAATAAAATGTCATGAGAAACTTCCAGCCTAACTGTATGATACATGAAAACTAAAAATTTTGGCAGAGTATTCACAAAAGATGAATAAACACTTTTTTTTACTGTTTTGTTGTTTAAGTTCAACTTATTGGGTTCCAACATAACAATAGTTTTGAGAGAGTACTTAGTAACACCATCTATGAGACCAGAAGTAACCTGAGACCAATGTCAGATAATGATACTTTAAGAAAACTGTAGACCAGTGTTGATAAGGGATCTGAATGAAAAAGTTACATTAAAAGCAGGAAACTGAGACAGATAATATATTAAAATAAGTATGTATCATGATTAACTCTAATTCATCCCAGAACTGAATTAACACAAGAAAATAAACACTCAGATATGTCTACTGATGGGGGGGGAAAGTCAATTATCTAAATAGACACAGAATACATACTAAACAAAGTCAAAAGCTTTTCACGTTAAAAACAACTACAAATCTATCATGAAATAGGTCAAATCCAATATGCTAATACACATTCATGAAAAAAACTGCAAATTTCACATGTAGAAGAGGAAAAAATTCACACTACCTCAGAATCAGCATAAACATACGTGTCCATTTCCACCACTCATATTAAAAATTGTACTAGCTAGATTAATCAGAAAAAAAGAATTAATAAAAGGAAGAAAAACTTCCAGAAACAAATGAAAATTCCTTCTTCATCATAAATTGATGATTTCATATAAAAAGATGCCAAATAGGTGATAAATGCTATAGCTAGTAAATGTAAAAAAGTTGTAGGCTACATTTCAACACTCAAAAATAATTTGGTACTTAAATCCCTAGTG
Source organism: Tenrec ecaudatus (assembly GCF_050624435.1). NCBI lineage: Eukaryota > Metazoa > Chordata > Mammalia > Afrosoricida > Tenrecidae > Tenrec > Tenrec ecaudatus. The sequence goes on along the minus strand of NW_027458253.1, from coordinate 345,980 downwards.
ATTGACTGCTAATCTCCAACTCCCAAACTATTAACTCTTATATATTAAGATGCTGACCATCTTTCCAACACACCGATACCCTCCTAAAACACAAGAGGAGGAGGAGGTGATGCTGTTTGCTAGCGAATAGTGAGCTGGCCAGCCCGGCTGCAGGGCTAAAATGGGCACAAACAGGAATAGCGGATTTATATACGCACTTGGCAGGTAGCACACATATTTCCGAACAAGACTACTGGTCGACCTCCTTAGTGGTGATCCAAAAGGATACTACAAAAACGTGTGCATGGTACACACACATGCACATATGTACACACAAAAATCACGTAAGTAAAATAATAGAATTGAAAATAGACATTTTGTGAAACATTTTGAAACAATGATAAGATCTAAGAAACTAAAATGGAATCCAACTCAACTATTTAAAAGTTTGTGAGAACAGGAGGGAGAGCCTGGGGACCCCAGGGTTGGAGAGCGCCGACAGTGGGCCAGGGATCCAACTGGCATGCTGACACACAGTGCACAATGTGAGCATCTCCAACGTGTTTTCCTAATAGGATCTACCAGTCGACCACCTACGTAGTGTCTAGAAAAACAATTAAGTCCCCACTCAGTGGCTGGTATACCCACCTTGTCGGGCAGGGGGCAGCCTGGGAATCCAGATTAGGGGCCATCAGGGTGTGTGGAAGCTGCTCCAATCTCTCTCTTTCTCCTCCTTCCGCTCCTCTGTCCTCCCTCCTCTCTCCTCTAACCCAGCCCTTCTCTCTCCACCCCCATCTTACAGGGGAGATCAGATCAAATCATTCCAACATTGAAGGATTAAAAAGTGACATCACTATGAACACTTGGCCACCACAAGCCAGTTATCCCTGTGGTAACTTTTCCAGCAATTCCTGCTGAAAACCCAAAAGGTCAGAGGAATCTGGAGGTCCTGCTTTCACAGTCTATATTCCTGAAAATCAAGATCCAGCAAGCTTTAGCCCTTCTGCTCCAGGGGAGGTTTCTGTCCTCCCTCAGCTCACCTTAAGACACCTACATTATCTTTGCCAGGTGTACTGTCCCAGTCAAACAACCCACTTGACCCTGATAAGTCCATGGAGACTCTAGCTAAGGCTCAGAGGGAGCACTGTAAGAAATGCCAGTGCAGCAGCAGAGACTTACTCTTGTGTATGTGCACAAGGTGCTCCAGTAAGTCTCCTTGGACTTCAGCATCTCATTCAGGGCCATGGACATCGTGCACTCGTTGATCGACAACTGTGGGCTCATCGCCTACCAGGCATCTCAACTGGCACATTCCAAACTGCTCCACCATCAAAGCCTGGGACATCCTGGCAACTGTGCGCCTGCTGTTGCCCTGCAGGCAGGCTGGCCAGCTCTCGCTGCACTCTGGTAAAGTAAATTGTCCTTCAGCCTCACAACGTTCATAACCCAAGGGCCCATTTCAGGGTCACTTCCATTTTCATCCCCAAAATAGAAGTCAAGTACTTTAGCATTACTTTTTTTTTTGTTTCTTTGTTTCAGTTTGTTTTTTTGATTCTTCTGTGCATAGTTTAGTTAGATTGCTTTTATGATGGAGAACTTTCTTTTTTTCTTTAACACTTTATGGGGCACTGAATCCACATATCCCACAAATTCCCACAATTCCATAGTTCAGCCATCTTAAGCACTGCAAAATCATTACCACAATCGATTTCATATTGTCTATTTTCCCACCATGATTAAATCGCCTTTAAAAAGGCTTATTAGTCACTTTCAGTTCTAGTGTTCAGTCCCCTCAATCCTTCATTCTTAGTCCCCAACTCCGCCAGCCACCCACCCCGACCCCACCCAGACATCCTTACAAACCATCGCATGTTATTTCATCTCCAGATATCCACTCCTTCTGTGCTTCACAAACTGAACCCAACAGAAGCAATAAAGAATACCAAGGAAAGGAAATGGGAATGGTTTAAAAAACCATAGTAATATATAGATAGAATTCTAAACAAGGGGTTAAGAAAAAAAAGGGCCGCGACCAATATTTTAAAGCCAGGGAAGACGTTTCTGTCACGAACTCAGCAAGAAATCTTGTGCCTAGAACAGACTCTGATCGGGTCCAGAGGGAGGTCAGCAGAACAAGACCCCGGGGCTCACCTTTGAGCTGAGGAGGTACAAGGAGTCTCGGGGAGCAGGCATCGCTGTGTGGAAGGAAACAAGGGAGGGGGGTTAGGAAACTCACAAAGCAACAAATCTGGGAACCCGGACCCCAAAACCCCAGCCGTGATCCCCTTTCTCCAACAGGGACTCCCACCATGAACCCCACCCAATCCGAAAGCGGGGAAATAGGACTGGCCTTAGGGACACCCGCCCACCTCTCACCAAGAGAAGCGCTGGCAGGGTTCCTGGGGGAGAGAAAGGGCGCTTGCACCCTAGTCAGCTGGACTAAAATAGCCTCCGCCCACATACATGTCCCGGAGCCCAGAGCCTCCCACCTGGGAGCGCCGGCAACAGGGTGCTCAGGCTGTGGGCGCTTCTCTGGCACCCCAAGCAGAGTACCGACAGTGGAATCCTTGCAGTGAGTTGCAGTTCAGAATAAGACACCGCCACTTCCGGCCCTGTCTGGGCGTGACCCGGGGTGGGAGGAGCTGGCGGGGTCAGAGAGGGGTAGGGGTCTGCCTTCACTTCCTCTCAAGGCAGCTCTTTCCCCGCCCATTTCTGCTGAGATGCCAGCACAGGCGCCTGTTGAGGGGGTGGGCGGGGCCTGGCCGGCTTGGGGCGGGGCTTGGGGAGGAGCCAGAGAGGAGAGAGGCGGTCTACGCCAAAGGGCCCACACCTGTGGCTGAAAATCCAGCGGCAAAGACTCAGATAACAATGGCTGAGGCACCAGTAATTTGGCCCTTTGCAGAGGGAGTGCATGGGTGACATGGTTGAGATAGAACCATGTACGTTGGGTGTGGATGTGCATCCTCCTAACAAACTGGAAACACCCAACCCCCCAACTCTGCCAAAGTGTTAATGGGGCTGAAGCAAGAACTGAGGGTCCCTGCTTAACATATGAGTTCAAACAGTTACCGTACCATGGGCTCAGAAGATAAAGGGGGGCCTGGCCTCTATCACTTTCTGTTTATAAGGACAGGACTCCCTCATATGCAAATTATCTTTCAGGCACTAGGGTACAATTTCACCCTTGGGGTGGGAAAACTATCAGTTCTCTTCAGACAGGGCTGTGGGTCTCTTGGGAAACAGAGCTGTGGTCTAAAGATGCTATTGCTGTGTGTTCTGCTGTGGCTGGTGACAGTTCCCCAAGGTGAGAGATTCAGATATCCGACCTGGGTCTATGGAGATAGTTATGACTTCAAGTGACTGACATGGAATATATTTTTTTTAATTTGCAGGCGTCCTGTCCCAGGTGCAGCTTCAGGAGTCGGGTCCAGGATTGGTGAAGCCCTCCCAGAAGCTGTCCCTCACCTGCATTGTCTCTGGTTTCTCCATAACAAGCAGTGGTTACTGTTGGAGCTGGATCCGCCAGACCTCGGGGAAGGGGCTGCAGTGGATGGGGTGCATAGATTATGGTGGTAATACAGGTTATAACCCGTCCTTCCAAAGCCGACTCTCCATCACCAGAGACACATCGAAGAATCAGTTCTCCCGGCAGCTGAGCTCCGTGACCGCTGAGGACATGGCTACGTATTACTGTGCAAGTAGCACAGTGAGGGGAAGTCAGTGTGAGCCCAGACACAAACCTCCCCTGCAAGGAAGACACTGGGCAGCAGGGGGCGCAGAGAACCCAGCCTTAGACAGGCACAGATGGATGACAGGGAGGATTTCCTGTTGGAATTAGGGCTTTCTCACTTAACTCTTAGCCTCCCCTGGCACAGGTTTTCATTTTGCCATCTTTTTATCTATTTTACATTGGGATGCAAATTTCAATGTCAGTAGTTTGAAATCACCAGCTCCTCCAAGCGAGAAAGATGAGGCTGTTTGCTCCTCCAAAAGATTAACAGTGTCTGACACCCTACGGAGCAGTTCTACTCTGTCCTAGAATCACTGTGATTCGGGATTCAACGGTGCCAATGGCTTATAGTTATCGAATTTCTGAATTTGCATCTTGTTTTGTTTATTTATGTCCATTAATTTGTTTTCTGTGTATTCTGCATTGTGTTTAATCATACTTCATATTATTATCAGGAATTGTTCTATTTTTAAAAATTGTTCTATTTTTTCCATCATCCTGGTCTCCACAAAACTTCATATATCGTATTCTCATTTTAATTATATCATCCTTTTCTGTGACATCTTTTATATTATTTTAAAAATCTTTATTAACATGTTAATGGTTTTCCTTTTAAATATATTTTTCCTGATTGTGCTTCAATTTACAAGGTTCTTTTATAAAAATAACCTTATTCTCCCTTCAAGTTGAATTACTCCCCTTCTTGTGTACTGCACACATATAACTGTTGATTTCTGTTAAACCAGTGTCGGAAGTCACTGACAAAAGCTCAGCTCACACACAGGCTCTGTGTGCAACAGTAGTTTGCTCACAGAGAAGAGACAGAGCCGGCTCACCATCAGAGTAGGCAGCAATCCTCACAGCCAGTGGTTTCACTCTGTGGCCAGTGCAGGGAGGGAGGTTTGCAAGCATCCCTCCTTTGTGCTGCAGTTGAAGAACAGTAAACATAGAGAAATAAGGCTGTGCTGTGAGCTGAAATCTCCTTGAAGGCAGGGAGTAGGTGTTTTTTGTTGTTTCTTGCTGTATTCAATATCATGCATATGACAAGCAGTTTGCGTGTTCAGCATGAGCCACAGGGCGTGTTGCAGGACACCAGCTACTAAAGAGTGCTTTTGGATCCAGAATATCCTGAGAAAGGCAGTCAACTGACAAGATCCTCACATTCCAGTAGCCAGACTGACACATCCGAAGCACACCTAGGTCTGTTATGGATTCCGAGGAAGGGCTGCTGGCTGCACTTGGACTGCCTGCTTCCTCAATTTAAATTCTTATTGGAGTTTATCTTATGTATTTTGTCATTGGGGGATAGCATTCTTGAATTTCAGCGATATGTTTTTCTTTTTGATGGTAGATGAAAGCCAGAATTGATTAATATAAAGAGACAGCAAGTAGAATAAGGGTTTCTGGGACTACAGTGGAGTGGTGGTGGTGGTGGAATAAAGGGAGATGGTGCCACTAGTTGAGAAAGGAAGATGCTGTTTTCAAGCTAATTGGGGTAGCAGTTGTATAATACTGCTTGATGCACTTGAACTACGGATGGATATGACAACTGCATTTGCTCCCAATAAAACAGTTTTGGAGGAAAAGTGAGACAATAAATAAAATATTAAATAAAGAATATTTATTCCATTGCTAACACTTTTTATAAATTCAAATTTCTGGCTTATATCATAATCTCTTTTCTGATTGAATATTTTAGCTAGTCTTTTGAAATGTTGTACCAGCAACACTCTCCATCAGTTTCTAATTGTGAGTAAAAAATGAAAACTATGTCATATTCTAAGTTATTTTTTATCATATATGTGCTACAAAATAATATTTTCAACATTCTTCTCATACATAATTCAATGGAGAGGTACATAGTTTATTGTGCCAACCTGGCCGATAAACACTTATGGGGTCAATTGAAGGGCCGAGGGATAAATGGCTTGGTGAGCCTCGCCTTTCTAGTTCTAGGGTCACTTGTTTTCTGATGGTCAGACAAGGGTGCAGCTGCCTTAGACAGTTCCCTGCTTCATCTGGCAAGGCTCACTTCCTGCAAGAACATCCCTTAAGAGAAGCTGCATGGACCTACCCCCATGAAGCCCTGAGTGCTAGAACAGCTGAGGGGTGACCCTGCCTGTGCTGAGATGCTTACACATTCTCTTACTTGGCTTTCTTCCTGCCATCGGCCTCATTGTGCATGTTTTGTGAGATGGAAGAAGACTTTGTGGGTTGGTGTTGGGCATATGGGCTAATGTTGGAGTTGTGGGTTTGGGTACCACTGAGTTAGGATGTTTTCTTGATGTGCATTTAACCTTTATATAAAACTCTCTTATACATATGAGTTTCTGTGGATCATTTATCTAATGTACCCAGACTAACACAAATGGCATTAGATTATTATTGTGTTCAACAATTACCAACAGCTGCAAAATTCCCTCCCAAACGCATCACAGAAACCCATAAAAAGAATTCTCACTTGACAATTTCTTCCTTAACATGGAATAAATAACTCTATAACTCTCTTGCTTGAATTACTTTGAATAGAAATCTGCTTTAAGTATGGTTCCTATTTCTGTGGACAGAATGAACCCTAACCTCTGTTTAATACTTTGATTGTCTTTCAGGCAAATGTCTTTCTTGATTGATATTTTATTGTGGCATATATCTCATAACAATATCTATATAAATATCTACATGAATCGATCTCACTTCATTTCACTGCAACCAATTCAGAGTGTTCGCAACTTGTATCATTCTCTATGGCCAAAGCTTTTCACGGTGAGTGAGAGTCAGTGTGAGTCCAGACAGAAAACCAGTCTCAGGGAGAAAGCAGACTTGCATGGATGCTAAGGACCCACCAGCTCTGGACCAAGAGAAGATAGAAGTGAAGACAGGAGTCTGGGTAAGGACTGCAGTGCCTGGTCAGCTAGAACTGCTGTGCTGACCACTATGGTAGCTCTACTGCCCATGGCAGGAAACCTGCAGAGACAACTCCAGGTAATACTCCTGACCAAGAGTCTGAAAGCTCAGTACCAGAAAAGAATGTTGCTGAGGTACCCACAGATGTGGAAGACAGTGTAAGTCCAGGAAATGCCTCTCGCTGTTAGCAGGCGCCTCTCAAAATACACTGAGCCCAATGCCCACCCTCGGTACTAACTCATGAGAGGATAAATGCACTTTTTCTTATTTCTGTGGTTTCTTTTAACCACACAATAACCATATTGTTAGGAAACCTTTTATTCCAACTCTAAATCTAGAAGATAGGGTTAAAGTATTTTTACTCCTTTCTAAATATTCTGAAATATCATAGGGCCAAGGAGCTTTATGGATGACATACTCTTGTTTCCCTATGTGTTCAGATGTATGGAAAGATTCAGGTAGGCCTGGTCTTGTTACCTAAATATCGTGAGGATAGAGATTGTCTTTAATTTCAATAGAACATCTGGGTATTTTGATGGAAATGACATAAAGCTACATTAAACATGAAATCTGCACAGATGTTTGTATGATTGCTAGAGTGAAGACCTCAGGGAGAAGACTGTATTCTCCCATGGCTGTCAGGGTAGCCAGCGCCTCACAAATCATCCCAGGTCTGGGAGGGCACAATTGTACAGTGATAATAATTAAAGATTGTAGTAAACTCATAGAGAAATACAGGCGATAGAAGAAAGAGTAAAATGATGGAATCAGACAAATTTCATGTTAGCATGCTCACCGTAGCCCCACTTGGTGATTCCCATAGAGATGGGAGACCTGAGGGCAGGAGAGTGAGGGGAAGGAGAACAAGGGGAGAGGGGACACGGAAGCGAGGACCGCAGAGGAGAGCACCATGGGAGAGAGATTCTTTATTTCTAACCAAGATTTATATACCTTTGAGGGTGTGCAAGCCCCCTAATTTCAGGTAAAGACACACATCACAGGGAGGGATCATACTATAGGTAATACAGTAATGAGAGGATGAAAATCTAGGGGTATACAGGCAATAGGAAGGGGAGGGATTGGGGTATACCTGTGCCAAGATGGACGGATCTCAGATTCAGGATGGCAGTCTAACTTTGGATGTCACTGAGCAGGTTTGACCACTTCTCTGGCTCTCCATGGAAACAATTACCTCCCACAATACGCTGGCAAATAGCCTCTAATGTTTGGCATATTTTTAGGGAAGACAAAGCTGGGGAAAAGTCTTTTTAGATTACACACTTGGACACCACCATTCTGCCCTTTCCACCTTTTTACATACAACCGCACCTCCCACATGCAAATACCTAATATGCATTCAGATGAAACCACAGCATACATGTACTTAAAGTCATATGCCTTCTCACCCTGGAGAGCATTCCTTTATCATGAATCTCAGCCACATGAACATGAATTGTGTATGGCTTTTCTTGTTTCTGGTGGCAACTCTGGGAGGTGAGTGCTTCAGAGATTCGTACATGAAGTCTGAGATTACAGCATTTGAGCACACGACTCACTGTGTTTGTCTTTATACCCAGGTATCCTGGCCAAGGCGCAATTATGAGTCAGGTCTTGGACTGGTGAAGCCCTCACAGACCCTGTCTCTCACCTGTACTGTCTCTGGATTCTCTTTAACCAGCTATGGTGTGTACTGGATCTGCCAGGCCCCAGGAAAAGGACTGGAGTGAGTTGGTGATATACGGGGTGATGGGAGCACAGACTATAATCCAGCTCTCCAGGCCCAAGTCAGCATCACCTGGGCCACCTCCAAGAGCCAAGTTTATTTAAAACTGAGCTCTGTGAATCCTGAGGACACAGCCGTGTATTACTGTGCTAGAGACACAGTGATGGGAAGTCAGTGTGAGCCCAGACACAAACCTTAGTACATCAGGTCATGGTTTAAGCAGATGCAAGAGACTTAGGTCAGTGATGCTTTCCTCTCAGAAGCTGTGGTTCCCTCGCCTTGTCAGCACCTCTCTAGGGACCATTGTGCAGAGTGTGATTCTAGGGAATCTCCAGGCATCTGACCATACTTCTTTTTATAGGGATGGCCTTTATTTACCATCTACCCAAAGGCAGACTTCACAACAATATGTACTCAGATCTCAGTTTACAATTCAGGATACTAACTAGTGCCATTTGTTGTCAAGTTAAAAATATTAAAAGAAAACCAAACCCAAACCCACTGCCATTATTTCAATGCCAATTTATAGTGAGTTTCTGATTTTTACTGATGTAGAATCCCCTGTCTTTCTTCCATGGAGTGGCTAGTAGTTGCAAACTGGTGAATGCAAATCTTAGCACAATGCATAACCACTATGCCACCAAAACTCCTTATAAAAATATTAATGCAGTATAAAATTCTTATGTGAGCCTCAAATTTTCTCCAATCCATCAGCTGCATGTCCAATATTTTCATTCCAGTGAATACTCACAAATATATGTTTACATAATAATTTTAACTTACAATAACCTGCATAATATTTTGTTAGGGATCTTTAAGTTGGCTTAAGTTCACAGTGATCACATGAACAACAGTGAGGTGGTTAGTTTATTGTGCAATGTAGCGGATAAACACGTGGTGTTAATTGAAGGGCAGAGTGCTAAATGGCTCGGTGAGCCTCATCTTTCTAGTTCTCGGGTCTCTTGTTTTCTGATGGTTGGACCAAGGTGCAGCTGCCTTAGCCAGTTCCCTGCTTCAGCTGGCAAGGGTTACTTCCTGCAAGACATCCCTGAGAAGAAGCCACATGAACCCACCCCAATGCACCCTAGATACTGGAGCAGCCATGTTGAGACCTCTGCCAGAGCTGAGATGCTTACACATTAATTGACTCAGCTTTCCTCCTGCAGTCAGTGTCAATACATGTATTTTTGAGATGGAAATGGACTTTGTGGATTGGTGTTGAACGTATGGGCTAATGTTGGACTTGTGGGCCTGAGCAGCACCGGTTGGGGATGTTTTCTTGATGTGCACTTACCTTTATATAAAACTCTCTTATACATATGAGTTTCTTTGGATTTGTTTCTCTAAAGTACCCAGACTAATACAAACAGGATGAAATACTGCCCGAAAGTGCGCCATCCTTACAATCATCCCTCTCTTTGGACTCATCATTGCAGCCTTATGACAATCAGTCCCATTGAAAGTCTCTCACATTTTCATTGACATTCTACTTTACCAAGTACAAGATCATTCTCTGGGTTCTGGTTCTCCTTAATGTCATGCCCAAATAAGTGAGATACAATCTTATTTGAATGATTACAAGAATTAAACAAGATGTGTTTACTCCAAGACAGACCTGCTTGTCCTTCAGGCAGCCCATGACAGATTTAATATTATTCTCTAACACCATGTGCTATTCTGGGTATACTAGAGAAACAAATCCAGGGAGAAACTCACATGTGTGTAAGAAAGAGCTTTATATCAAAGAGTATTTGTATATTAAGAAAACATCCCAGCTTAGATCAAGTCCATAAGTCCAATATTAGCCCCTATGTCTGATATCAGTCTATAAATTCTTCTTCAGATTCATGAAACACATGCAATGATGTAGATCACAGGCCGGTGGGTGGAAAGTCTTGTGGTTCTTATGGTGATGGAAGCATCTCAGCACTGTCATGGGTCTGCACATGGCCCCTCCAGTTCCAGGGCTCTAGCTGCATCAGTGTAGCTCCATGTGGCTTTGTAAACAGGAATGTCTCAACAAGAAGAGATGCTATCTGGGTCTGGCTTCCAGGGAGATATTCATCTCCTTTGTACCTACAAATGAAGTCATCAAGCTGAGATCTCATTGACAGGCTAGACTCCATCCCTTCCCAAGTTGACAAGAGATGATGAAACTGCCACAACATAACCCAAATGCATCAATTCCTTGATATGTCTTATGGGGTATTTGGCCATTACAGGAGTCACTCTTAGTTTTCACAATTCTGGGAGGTGTTTCTGGCACTGAAGACGGTGCCCAGGGTTACTACTAAAATCACACAATGCATTGGACAGAATCCCATATTAAACACTCAAGGAACAAATAATAGTAATAGTATTGACCTAGAAGAACTCTACATAATGTCTTAAGACCAGTCAACATACACATAAATATTCACCTGTAGGAAGTAAAAGTAGATACATGTAAATTATATGTAGTAGAACCTGGACCTCAAAACTATGTGGGCATGATTAAATGCTCAACTTCTAGCCAAAAGGTTGGCAGTTCAAAACCACATGGTGACTCAGTTGGTTAAAGACCTGATAAGGTTATCCCATCATTATTACAGAAAAGAAAATCCTTTCAGAGAGTTCTCTTTCATGTAGGATCACTAAGAGTCTTTATGTTCCTGCACCCAAACAACCTTGGATGCTTAATGTTCTATAAATACGAAGACAAGACTTTTGCAACCAATATTTAACCAAGGCAAAATGAAATTCCACATAAGAACAATTATAAAGAGTGTAGTCTGTTACATATTTCCTTTTGCTAAGGAAAATAAAACATATATCCTTTCCCCAGCACTGTCATTCAACTTTGGAAGAATATTGTGTCTTTTCATTTAATTTTGATGATGTTAAGTGCCACAGAATCAATTTCAAATCTCAGCGATTCAACGCAAAACAGAACTGAATAATGCCTAGTTCAGCACCATTATCACAATAAATATGTTTGAGCCCATTGTTACAGCCACTGTGTCAGTCCATCACCTTCTTCTTTAATGATCCCCTTTATCATTGATGATGTCTTTCTCAATGGACTGGTGTCATGATAACATGTTCAAGTACATGAAACCAAGTCTCATCATCCTTCATTCTAAGGAACTCCCAGGCTATGTTTCCCTCACAAGAGATCTGCTTGTTATATTGATAGCCCAGTCCAGGGTACTTTCAACATTCTTTTCCAAAAGGTAAGTGAATGGCCATAAATTTGGTTATGGACCCCCTTATTCATAGTCCAGGGCTCATATTCATATAATAATATTGAAAGTATAACCACTTGGCTTCTCAAAGTGACAGTTAAAAAGCCCTTACTATGGGCTTCTTAGTATAAAGATATACAGAGATGTGGTGATGTAATGGGATAAGTATTGGGTTGCTCACCACAAACCAGCCAACCATTCCTCCTAAGTAAGATGAGGTTGTCTTTTCCTGTTATTATTTACAGTCAGAGAATTTCTATGAGCAGCTTTAATCAATCTTATAAGGTTCCCATGAATCAGGACAGGTGCACTCGCAGTGGGTTTAGTTTTTGAGGAAGAGATCATTCATTTCCTAGCTCAGTTGCGTGGTTTACTGATTTTCCCTCAGTGCAGAAGAATGTCTGGCGTGTTCATAGCTCTCAGAACTCAAATGAATAAATTAATGCACACACTAGTGGATGCATTTTTTCAAATCAAACAATACAAGGTACACTGGAACTCGGATAATTTTATGATTGCAAATATTAGGATCTGGGAGGGTATAAATTCAGTGTATGCCTGTGGGCCACCCCACTCTCATTGCTTACATATCACTGCCATACAACGTGCTTCAAGAACCAGCTCTGGAGAAGCTTCCATGTGGAGCTGTGAGCCCTGTCAATTAGCACACTCTTAATAGTCATCCTCTGACCCCCTGATAACAGCCAGTAACACTCATAAGCAAAAGCCTGGCGTGGTTTATTATTTAAATGATATGAACACCCACCCCACCCTCAAGATTCCCCTCTGGAACCAGCAGAATTCCAGAGCCTGCTGTACCAGGGAGACTCTGATACAGAAAGGTCTGCTTGCATTCTTTTTCTCATTTTGATGGTACTGTGTCTCCCATCGTGTCAGTGGCAGGGAGATACAGTAGGTCACAGCAGTTTTAATGACAGGTGGGATATTTAATACTTGTTTTGTAAGTCTCCTTGTATCCCGTCCAAAGTGAAGCTGCAGGAGTCAGACCATGAGGTGGTGAGGGCATCACAGACCCTCACGCGCACTTGCACCATCACTGGGGACTCAGGCTCCAGAACCAGTGCTATTTGGGAGCAGATCAGGCAGCCCTGGGAGAGGCCCTGGGTGGATAGGAAGGAGCTTCTACAGGTAAGAGTGGTTTAGCGAATACACACCATCCTTCAGAGATCATCTATTCATCAACCCAGACACATCCAAGAACCAGTTCTCCCTGCACCTGAGCACTGTGGCACTGCACCTGTGCACTCGTGCGTATGACTGTGCAAGAAGACACAGTGAGGGAAAGTTAATGTGAGTTCCCATATAAACCACCCTGCAGCACAGGGTTGGGGTTGAACTGAAGGGAACTCAGGGTAATGGGTGTGCTCAGGCCCAAAAAGCACAGGCCCAGGATCCAGGAGTAGGTGCAAGTGAGAGCACAAATAGGATGGTCTGCTGTGGTTTTTAGTTTATTTTGTTCAAACAAAATTTGGATTTTAGCAACAGATTTAGTAGGAATTCCAGTAGGAACCATTCTATTTTCTCTTAATGTAAAAGAAAACGAAGATGAAGCAGAAGTAGTAGAATTAGTAGAACAACAATGAGAAAGGGATTGCTGTAAAGCTTTAGAAAGGAAATAGTAGCATAAGGTAAAAAGTTGTGGAAAGGGAAAACAAATATATTCCATGAAATAAGTGCTAAAAAGTGGTCAGGTGGAAAGCTGGAAAAACCAGGGGTAGAGAGTAGGGTTAGCCTCATTGGAGTTCACAATGACTGCTCTTCACTATAGTTTGCTGGGTCATTCAAGCCTGTGTCCTCAGGTTTCAATCCATTAATTTGCAAGGGGAAACTGTTTTCAAATCTCTTGAGTGGTTCATCTGCCTTTCCTTTATGAAGCATATTATGATTTGTGACCATTGGACTTATGTAGAAATAAATTCTTTTCAGCCTCTTCCCTAAAAACTGGTTGATTTATATTTAGAAAAATCAAATCAAGTGAGTCCATTCTGGGAGCTGTTTCCAGAGGAGAGTACCTTAGGAATTCAGACATGAGAGTGGGGAGATGCTCCTCTTGAACACATGGCTAACTGTGATTGTCCTTGTTACCTTGGGTCTATCTCAGGTGCAACGCTAGAGGCTGGACCCCAAACATACAATTCACATCTGTCCAGTCACTTAAGACTGATATAAACCCTATAGAGCACTGGTTCTCAACTTGGAGGGTCGATACCCCTTTGAAGGTCGAACTACTCAAGGTAATTAGTTTATTGTGCCTACCTGGCCGATAAACACATGTGGGATTGTTTGAAGGGCCGAGGGATAAATGACTCGGTGAGCCTTGCCTTTCTAGTTCCCAGGTCTCTTGCGTTGTGATGGTCAGACCAGGGTGCAGCGGTCTTGGCCAGTTCTCTGCTTAAGCTGACAAGGTTCACTTCCTGCAAGACATCCCCAAGGAGAAGTCGCATGGACCTACCCCAATACAGCCCTGGAGCAGCCGTGGCAGACCCCTTCCAGCACTGAGATGTTTACATGTTCTCTGATTTGGCTTTCCTCCAGTCATTGTGTGTATTTTGTGAGGTGGAGGAGGACTTAATGGATTGGTGTCAGACATAAGGGTTAATCTTGGACTCGTGGGCTTGGGTACCACTGGGTTGGTATATTTTCTCGATGTGTACTTAACCTTTATATAAAACTCTCTCTGATACACGAGTTTCTTTGGATTTGTTTCTCTAAAATACCCAGACAAACACCGTTTTGCAGGGATCGCCTAAGACCATCAGAAAACACATATTTCTGATGGTCTTAGGAACAAAGACACCAATCCTCTATCTGTCTCCAGGCAGATCCTCCCACATGCAAAAAACACCCACATATGAGTAACTGGCGTAATGATATCATAACTCCAACCCAATCACATACACCCCGTACAAATGCAAGTGTGTGTGACAGGGTTAGTGCCATAATGTGCTTTTGCTTACCAGTAACACATGTGTAGAGAGCAGCTACTTTGTAGAGAGCAGCTGCTGTGTTGAAAGTATCTAGTCTGTTAAAAGCAGCTACTGGGTTGGAAGCAGCAATACTGGAAGTAAAACAACACTTCATGAATTATAATTACAGGGTAAATGTAAAATCATGTACTGTGAAATCAACTACTGCAAAAATATGTAAACATCTGAACCATGGGAACTTAATTTGGACGCTGAATTGGAAACTCACAAGGGCAGTTCTACCCTGTCCTATAAGCATCCCTCTGAGTCCATATTGACTCGATCGCAGTGATTGATTTTTTGTTTGCTTGTTTTATTTTTTGACAATTCATGATTTATCCATGGGGGCAGAAAACCTCACATGAAAGCAGGTGTAGTAGTTACATAATTTCATATTCACCTGATAAATTAGTCTAGGGGTGAAGGTTAGCCTGTCATTCATGTCACAGCTCCATGATGCTTCCTGGTGGGCTTGACCTTCTCATGAGAATTCTGGGAACTTCCACTCTTTCTCCCTGGAAGTTGGCCAACTTCTTTCTCTCTGCTTCACCTTCACACTGTTCAGAGAGCCAAAAGAGCCACATAGAGACCTGAGCCAGCACTAAGAAAGTCTACCGCCATTGGATACACAAGAATTTTCAGCCACCGACCTGTGATCCTTCTGCATTCAGCATCATTGCATGTGGTGCATGAGTCTGAAGAGGAATATATGGACTAGTATTGGAGTTATGGGCTAATATCAGACTTATGGACTTGGTCTGGACTGGGCTGAGATGTTTTCTTGATATCCAATTACACTTTGATATAAAGCTCTTTCGTATACATTATGAGTGTCCCTGGATTTGTTTCTCTAGCCTACCCAGTCGAACAGGGCAGGTATTTCAAGAGAAGTCCCCTTTTCTTTGCAAAATCTAGTCTCTGTTTCCCAAGATTTAAGGATATGGTGAGTCCATCAGAACTGGCAACATAAATCAGTTTAATTCAGTAAATATTTGCTGATAAGTGACTTTTTTTTTGATTCCTTATAAAGTTAGGCGACAGTTTTCCATCGTCTGTGGAATGATCTCACCAAATTGGGAAATGTAACAATATTGAAATTCTTGCATCTCCATTTTCAGCCAGCAACTTTGGAATCTGACTAGAACTTTCATAATGAAATTATCTAGTATAACAGCCATAAAAGAAGCATAGTCTTTATGGATGCAAATTAATAGGGACATGCTTCACTTTGATCTGTCCCATAAGCACTTGTTGTGAGAGACCCAACAGACAAGAGTTACTTGGAGGAATTAAATTTAAATTCCAGACCTCGCAATTTGGAAGAGTCTCTACAAATATTCTGCCCATGCACTTGAAACCATTGGATTGATAGAACCTCTGGTGAGTGATAAATTAAATTAGCAGAGTGGGGAAATCATGATATGCATAATTGAATCGAACTGTCATGTTTAACTGCCCCAATAGCATTCAAGCAAAATAAAACAAGATAAAAGTACAAACTCCAACTCTAAGGACAGTCAAGTTTAACAACTCCCCTCCCCCTTCTCCCATCACGTTTTAGTGCTCCCGCTTGTTTTATATTTAAATTTTGTTACTCTGACATAAAATTTACCTAGAGCATTTGATGCCAGCTACTTCTTTTTTCCTAAAGGCAGTCTTCATACATGACAATGCTTTGGGGAGCAGAATGGCCCTTCACCTCAAAGGTCATTAGTTTCGGTTCTTGCGTCAGCACCATTAACACCGTGGTAGGGTTGAATGGCTGGATGGTTCATGTTAGTGAGGAGGATGCCCCATCTGGGGAATCTGATCACAAGCTTACACAGTCCACGTACGTTGTACATCGTTTTATGTCTCCTATGCACACTCTCGGTGCTGGGAGAAAGTACCGTTTCTGCCCGCAGGTGACTTGGCCATCATTATCAAAGTCTGAGGGCCCATTGTTGTGGGAGGACTATCACTGGCTCCTCCCCGCGCCGCCTCAGGCCCCGCCTCTGGCCCCGCCCCCAGCCTAAACAGCACTCTGGTTCTTCCCTTCCCCAGACACCTGGGTGTGTGCATCCAAGCCAATGGTCCGGTCCAGAACCGCCTCAAAGGTGAAGTGAAGGCAGAGACCAACCCCGCCGGCTCCTCCTAACCCGGGTGCTCAGAGATGGGGTGGAAGTGGCGATGTCCCAGCCGGAAGTGTGGCTTATTGGGCGCGTCCTAGCGACCTACTTACTGTGCGCTGCATGTGGTGCGAGAGAACCTCCTGGTACCTTAGCTCTGCGTAGTAGCCAGCGCTCCCAGGTGAGGGGCGCTCTTTCCCAAGGATGTGCGTGTGGGCAGCAGCCAGTTTGGGGTACCCTGGTGCACACAGAAGTCCTGCTGGGGTGTAAGCGACCTTTCTCTTCTCCTCACCTTCCCCAGGGGACGCTCCTCTCGTGGTGAGAGGCGAGCTGGTGTCCCATCCCCCAACTTTTGGATTGGTTGGGGTTCTTGGTGGAAATCCCTGTTGGAGAAAGGTAATCTCAGGCTAGGGGTCTTGTCTTCGAGGTTCCCAGGTTCGTTGCCTTGTGGGTTTCTGCTCACCCCCCTTTTCATTGTTTCCATACATCGATACCTTCTCCCAGAGACTCCTTGCACCTCATCAGCTCAACGGTGAGCCCTGGGGTCTGTTGTTTCTCTCACTACGAAGAAGAGCACGCGTCTCCAGAAGCTAGTGGCTGCAGCTGGTGCGCAAAACATTAGGGCTTCCTCCGGAGGTTTGCTAAGACTTGTCACCTGTGCGGTACCTTCTTCTGAAGCAGGGCCGGGGGAGAACCCAAGGTCCAGTTCTAGAAACTCCCTGGCTCTTAGTGCCAGCTGTTGTGTGGCCGCAGGGAGTTTCAGCCTTGTGGGTGTAGAAGTGGTATTCCAGTGCAGCCACCATGCACTGAAACTGATTGGCATTCCCAGGTTGCTGGGCTAAGCCCTTCCAGGACTGGGGCCTCAAGGAGATGGCCCAGTTCGGTGGCTCTTAGTGAACACCTTGGCAGCTGGCAGGAGAAGAAGAGACAGGCCCCGCCCTAGAAAGATTGGGTTCAGTGACCTGGAACTCAGTCAAAGGGAGACCCAGTATTTTGGGGAAAAGCTTATAGGTCTCTAGAAGGGCCAGAACCCTTCTAGGGTTCGTTGGAAGCCTTTACTAAGGAAAGCATAGGTTTCTTATGTTTACAAAGCTTCCTCCATCTATCTTGCCACCCAGCTGTGTTGTCAGTCTGTGGAAGCTGGCAGCCAGTCCATTGGAGTTATCCAGACCACCCACAAAGATGTGGGGGAACCCTCCTATCAAAAAGAGTACAGATATCCCAAAGACTTACACACTCAAATTGAGCCTGGATTGGATTGGGCTCCTTCTACCCTCCTGCTGCTCTGGCCTCTTTTGCTCTCACCTCTTCTCTCTACCTGTAAGGCTGGCTCTCCCTCCCACTTAGATTCTTTCTGCAGGTTCTGCAGCAGACATTAGAGCTGTTTAACCCCTTCCTCACCAATTCTACTGTAGTTTGTTCATGTTCTCTTATGTAATAGTGGGTCTCATGGATTTTACACATTTTAATTTAGCTAATCCTCTGGCTTTAGACGAAGGGCCAGCTCTAACCTTTCTTACCTAACTATTCTAAACCCCTATGATTTCCTGTTCCCTACAAACCACACCTCCCTCAATAAATCTATAAATTAAAGGTCTCACTCTGTCTCTTATCTCTGTAAAACCTGAGATATGGTGGCCTGCACGGGGGAGGTGGGGGGCTGTCGAGGCTAGGACTGGAGTAGCACTTTCCTTTCCCTAGCCTCTAAAGTTCCCAGCAGCCTTCCTGGACCCCCTTCAAGCCAGTGAGCCTAACAGAGGGATCTCCACATCTTCAGCTAAAGACCCTCTGACAACACATTGGTGAGTGTTAAATCCAAAGCTCCCTACTTCAAGGTCATCTGCTCATTTTCTCTTGGCCTTTCTGAAAATGTCCACGTACCAGAAAGCTTTGCTCAGTCAGATTGTCTTCCCAGCCCCGGGGGCTTAGGTGGTAATTACCCAGTGTAAGGACGCTCTCCTGTTTTACTACCTCATATAACAGAGCTCACATTTTCACTCAGCATTTTAAAATGGGTTGTAAGAATGCTCAGTGTGTTAGTCCAGGTAGGCTAGAGAAATTCATAGAAAGTCGTGTGTATAAGAGGTTTATATAAAGAGAAATTGTACATTAACAAAGCATTCCCACCCAATCCAGTTCAAGCCCATAAGTCTGATATTAGCCCATATGTCCGATACCAATCCATGAAGTCCCCTTCAGACTTAAGAAACACATGCAATGATGCTGAATGCAGGATAATCACAGGCCAGTGGGTAGAAAGTCTGGATTCAGTGGTGGTGTAAGCATCTCAGCATTGGCAGGGGTCTCCATGTGGCTTCTCTAGTTCCCAGGGCATGGGGTCTATCAGCATAGTATCATGTGTCTGGTCAGTAGAGCGTCTCTAAGAGAGTGAGCCGAGAGAGAGAGAGAGAGAGAGAGAGAGAGAGAGAGAGACTGTCTCCCGCCTCCAAGAAGGAAATTCCTGAATTCCAAAATTGTCAGGAGAAGGCCGTACCCACACAGGGCCATTGGTTATATTTTGATTGGCAGGCTGGACTCCACCCCTTCAGTCTTAATCATCAAATTGTCAAATGTTTATATAACTACCACACTAAGCAATGGCATAAAATACTTCTAGTTTGTGTACTGGCAAACTTCAATTCACTCGGTCTTAAATCAGTTATTCATAGGGGAAAATTGATTTTCTTATTTAATAATGCATGACTGCAGTACAAATTGGACAACAATTCAAGATGGTATACTTGATTTTAAATTTTTTCAAGATCTCAATAATTTCTTTTTAATCTACAAAATATATTCTGATATTCCGTATATCCAAGTTTTCTCCTTTGTGCTCAACCTCATTTATTTCAGAATTGTTCCACTATGCAAGTCCTACTGGTTCAGGAAAATGTTCCTCTCTCAGACTAAGAATCAGTCTGTGATCCTTCTGTTCATGATATGCCGCCAATTTCAGTGCCTATTGTCTCTGACCAAACTGCAGCTGTGCCTTCTTTCTCCCCTCCCCTTTACAACCTCCTTCAGGTTTCTCCAACCCACAGGATGCTGCTACATTCTCCCAGTTGCCAGACTGTAACCCTATATCTCTTGCTATAGTGTCTCATTCTTCTTCAGCCTTCCTCCTCACCACCTCCTCCCACTCCTGCCTTGTTTCAACACCCTCCCACCACCTCTGAGCCCACACTCTGTAATCCAGTATCCCCTACCCTGTTACCTCATACACTTTCTACCCAAACTCCTCCCTTGTCCATACCATGATTGTCCAGTCCTCCCACCTCTCTGTCACCAGTTCCCCTCCCACCCTTGCCATGTTATAAGACATCTGACACCTGTCCCCTACTGCCAGCACCATCTCCACCTCTCATTCTTTTATGTCCAGCCCTCTCCAGCACAAAGACAGCTCCTTCAAATCCAAAGCATCCATGCTCAATCCTATCCCCCCTCAGTACCCTCTGTGATGTTGCAGGAGCAGAGAGGCTAGTAAAAATTCAGATCCCTTTTTTGTTAAATTATTTTTCAGGCTTAGGAAAACATCTTAGATGCTATACATTGGACCCAGACACTTACATTAAAGAATTTAAATATCGGCTTTGCAGATGCTGCTGCTTGAATTTTTAGGGTTTCTGGTCCAGCCATGGTCACCCCTACTGTGTTTTCCGACATAGCTGTCAATGGTGAGCCCCTCAGCTGCATCTCTTTCAAGCTGTTTGCAGACAAAGTTTCAAAGACAGCAGAAAACTTCCACACTCTGAGTACTGAGGGGAAAGGCTTTGGTTATAAAGGCTCCTTCTTTCACAGGCGCATTCCAGAGTTCATTTGCCAGGGTGGTGATTTCACATGCCATAATGGCACTGGTGCAAGTCCATCTACAGAGAGAAATTTGAAGATGAGAATTTCATCCTGAAGCACACAAGTCCTGGCACCCTGTCTATGCAAATACTGGGCCCACTACGAACGGTTCCCAGTCAGTTACCTGTCCCGCAAAGACTGAGTGGTTGGATGGCAAGCACGTGGTCTTCGGTCTGGTGAAAGAAGGCATGAATATTGTGGAAGCCATGGAGCATTTTGGTTCCACGAATGGCAAAACCAGCAAGAAGATCACCATTGCTGACTGTGGACAACTCTAATTAAATTTGATCTGAATTTTCATGTTTTATCTTAAGCACCAGACCATTCCTTTTGTAGCTTGAGAAATCACCCTTCTGTTCCCAATGTGCTTGCAGTATCGTTTAATCTTGTGCTCTCCCTCCAGTTACTCAGGTTTCCTACTTTCCTTATTTCTCCTGTGTCCAGCTGGAAAGCAGAGTTAAGTTTATGATTATGAAATAAAAGATAAACAATAAAATAATTTAAATATCTCACTCAGTCATATGATCTTACCTGTCATGACATCCATATGATTTTAACAACTACCTTGACCCCTGAAGATCGGGAGAGAATCTGGATAGCTGCACAAAGAGAGCTGATGAAGGGTATGCCCAGACTGGGTTAAGCCCGTGGACTTCAAGGCAGTTCCCAAGCACAACCCTAATTAGAATTATCAGATGATCATGAGCACCCAATTCTTCAAAATGATATGATTTTCATCTCATTGAGGGCTTGCCAAAAGCCTCAAATAAAGCAGCCAATTATGACAAAATTAGGGAAATCATTTAGGAACCAAATGAAAATTCTGCCAAATTTCTGTCACATCATCTTCCAGAAGGTTTAAATATATGAAAGTAGACCCTACTACACCAAAAGGGATCATTGTACGTCACTCAAATTTCATCTCACAATCAGCTCCAGACATTAAAAGAAACCTTAAAAAGTTAGACTGTGAACCCCAGACTTCACAGCAAGATCGCAGTGCAGCATTCAAAGTTTTCAACAGTAGCGAGGATCAGGAAAAGTTATATAAGCTATCAAGACTTAAGGTTAAATTTCAAATGTTAGCAAGTGCCCTCCAGGACCGAGTGGGTGTATCTAAACTAGTTATTGGGCCGCCCACGAGTGAACCATGAGCACCCTGCTTCAGATGCTCCCACTCGGGGCCATGGGCAAATGTATGTCCTAATTTGTTACCTCCAAGAAAGTAATGTCCATAGTATGAACAGAAAGGTTGCTGGGGAAATGACTGCCCCACTCAACACAAAGTGTGTGGTACAGTTTATTCCACTACACCTCCGGAGCAACCTGCTCAAGATGCCTCAGTAGAAGAGCTGCTTGGCTTGGCCTTGGAGGATTGATGGTACCCAGGGTATAAGGCCCCACTGAAGATCACCCACCTCAAGTCCAGGTAACTACCATTGCCTGAAGTAAGCCCATTTCTTTCCTTTTAGAACCTGCATCTGAGATACGACTTTCTCGTTGTTTCTTTCCTCCTGCAAAGGTCGAGAAGCTGTGCCTGCCCTTTCCTTTTTCCCTTGTTGAAAAATATTTTCAGCTACAAATGTCTATGTTCCTCTTGAAATGGAAGACTTCATACACAAACAAACTGAAGAGTAACTTCTGGACATAATTTCAGATTTGTTCTTATCTGTGTCAGATATAGATTTTTATGAATGTACACCTAGCCTTTCAGTAATTTTATTCTGTTGAGTTTCAGGAGAGGTAAGTTTGGTTGCATTTTGTCAGTGATTACTCTCCTGCTACCCTAGCCACCATCAAGCGATTAGAAGGAAATCAATTTTGTTTGTTACTTACCTCTTTTTTTTTACATTTTATTAGGGGCTCATACAACTCTTATCACAGTACATACATATACAAACATCAATTGTATAAAGCACATCCGTACATTCTTTGCCCTAATCATTTTCAAAGCATTTGCTCTCCACTTAAGCCCTTTGCAACGGGTTCTCTTTTTTTCCCCTCCCTCCCTGCTCCCCCCTCCCTCATGAGCCCTTGATAATTTATAGATTGTTATTTTGTCATATCTTGTCCTATCTGGAGTATCCCTACCCCCCCTTCTCTGCCATCCAGCTCCCAGGGAGGAGGTCACATGTGGATCATTATAATCAGTTCCCCCTTTCCAACCCACTCACCCTCTACTCTCCTAGTATCACCTCTCACACCCCTGGTCCTGAAGGTATCATCCACCCTGGATTCCCTGTGCCTCCAGCTCCCATATGCACCAGTGTACAACCTCTGCCCAATCCAGTCCTGCAAGGTAGAATTCGGATCATGGTAGTTGGGGGAGGAAGCATGCTGGATCTGGGGAAAGCTGTGTTCTTCATCAGTACTACATCACACCCTGACTGACCCATCTCCTCTCCTAAACCCCTCTGTGAGGGGATCTCCAGTGGCCGGTAAATGGGCCTTGGGTCTCCACTCTGCACTTCCCCCTTCATTCACTATGGTATGTATATATATACACACACACATATATATACACATTTTTTTTGCATGATGCCTTATACCTGGTCCCTTTGGCATCTCGTGATCGCCCAGGCTGGTGTGCTTCTTCCATGTGGGCTTTGTTGCTTCTGAGCTAGATGACCGCTTGTTCACCTTCAAGCCTTTAAGACCCCAGACACTATCTCTTTCGATAGCCAGGCAACATCAGCTTTCTTCGCCACATTTGTTATCTACATCTTAAGATATGTTCTGCAATAAAACAAGTATTGTCGTAAGTCTGTGCTTCTGGGAGATCCTATTGACTTTGACACAAGAGGCTTTAAACTATTAAATATTTTAGAAAAATCTTTATGCAGTTCCAATGTCATCTAAGACATCTTCTCTAGCAAAGTTAAGACTTTGGTGTGTTTCTGTCCTAATGGGAACGCTCTCACTAAAAATATGATATTTATTGTTAATATTACAATTGTGTTGAAGAAAAGTTTACTG